>NW_023269684.1:0-45856 GCF_004353265.1 Vitis riparia | reverse complement strand
GCCATGGTAAAGTGATCTTCTTGTGTTATAACACTTGGGCAGAGGACTGACGGGTGCGTCCTCAACCAAGGTGGGATGACTCGTGGCCGCAGAGGCTCGAATGTGGAGCCTTGGACAAGTGTGTCTCTTGGGGTTCTCAGGCGAGTCGATGGGAAGGAGGACTTAGCTCCTCGAGTTCTAACCATGGCTGTGTCAGAAAAGACAGTCGGAGGTGCCCGCGACTTGCTAAAGTGGAGGAGGCAGACGGGAGGGTGCTCTGGCTTGGCTCCTCTTGGTACCTTTTTGAAGCTCAAATGACCAGTTAGAATAGGAAAAATGGAATTTATACCGTTTAAAAGGGATTCAAAGGACACTATTCATTTTCGCAGCAGCTGGGAATTTTCGCACTGGGGGAGGGTGGATTTCGCAGCAAGTGGTCGTTTTTGCAGAGGGGGGCATTGTCGCAACATTTTCGCAGCCCATTTCGCAGTGGCGAAATGTGGGGTACGACGCTGCGAAATGGCACTCGTGTGCCAAGGGGTGGTTTCATAGCTGCGAAACCACCTGCAAAATGAGGGCTCGGCTACGAAATTTGGGATTTTAAGGCGTGGAGATTTTGCAACCGTTTCACAGCTGCGAAATGAGTGTACAGGGCTATAAATGGTACTCGTGTGCCAAAGGGTCGTTTCGCAGAGGAGGATAGGAGGCTACGAAATCATTTCACAGCGGGAGGCAATTTTTGCAGCGAACGCTTGGGAGCTGCGAAATTATTTCGCAGCCAAGGGCCATTTTCGTAGGGGCCCTTTTTAGGCTGCGAAATTTCGCAGACCATGCTTTCTCCTTGTTTTTGAGCTCCTCTTAGTTCCTAGCTTCCTTCTTTCAATTTCTTTGCAATTCCTCCTGATTTTGATCATTCAAGAAGATTAAGTTACATATAAATAACATAATTTAAGACCAAAATTAAAATCAAAACAATTTACAAAGCTTATAAATTAACATAATTAAACAAAAATATGGACTTTGGTGAAACCAAGTCCATCTAAACCTTCTCTGATTAGGCTTTTTGTGGCTCAAGGAGGTTGATTTCCTCCTTTTCTTGCTTGAATGGCTCAATGAATGGCTTGAGACGATGACCATTGACTTTAAAGATGTTTGTGCCATTAGAATTCAGTAATTCCACCACTCCATTGAGATGCACTTGGTGAATAATGAAAGGACCTATCTACCTTGACTTGAGCTTCCCAGGAAAGATATGGAGCCTTGAATCATAGAGTAAGACTCTTTATCCTTTCCGGAATTCTTTGTTTGAGATTAATTGATCATGCCACCTCTTCATCCTCTGTTTTGCAACTTTGGAATTGATGTAAGCATCATTTCTTAATTCCTCCATCTCATTAAGGTCTAAGCACCTCTTTGCCCCGGCTCTATCAAGTCCATGTTTAACTTTTTGATTGCCCACCAAGCCTTATATTCAACTTCCACGGGGAGATGGCATGCTTTGCCATAGACTAAGCGATAGGGATACATACTAAGAATAGTCTTATAATTTGTTCTATATGCCCATAATGAATCATGAAACTTAATAGACCAATCTTTTCTGCTCGTGATCACCACTTTCATCAATATGTTCTTGATTTCCCTGTTTGCTAGCTCTACTTGCCCAAAAGTTTGAGGGTGATAAGGTGTAGCTACCTTATGCTTCACTCCATACTTGGCTAATAGGGTTTCAAAAGGTTTGTTGCAAAAATGAGTACCTCCATCATTGATTATGGCCTTGGGCACCCCAAATCTTGAGAAGATGTTCTCCTTAAGAAACTTGAGAACCACCCTGTGATCATTGTGTTTACAGGGGATTGCCTCAACCCATTTAGAAACATAGTCCACCCCCACCAAGATATAAGAGTTACCAAACGACATTGGGAAAGGTCCCATGAAGTCAATAGCCCAAACATCAAAGAGATCAACTATTAGGATGGGGTTCATGGGCATTTGATTTCTTTTTGTTAGCTTCCCGAGCCTTTGGCATCTATCACAACTCCTACACATGGTGTGGGCATCTTTAAAAAGTGATGGCCAAGTAAACCCTGATTGCAACACCTTCATGGTTGTTTTCTGAGAGGCAAAGTGGCCTCCACATGCATTCTCATGGCAATGGCTGAGGATTCCTTGTTGCTCTTCTTCAGGGACACACTTTCTTATGATCTAATCTGCACAATACTTGAAAAGAAAAGGCTCTTCCCAATAATATGCATGAATCTTTGCAAAGAAGTGCTTCATGTCTTATGCTTTCCACTCACTTGGAACTTCACCGATAACCAAATAGTTAGCAATATGAGCATATGAAGGAGTTTTCTCTAGCAACATGAGTGATTCCTCAGGAAAGTCATCATTAATAGATAAGACATGGGAATTGTGTGCTATAGCCAACCTTGAAAGGTGGACAGCTACCACATTCTCCACTCCTTTCTTGTCTCTGATTTGGAGATTGAACTCTTGTAATAAAAGAATCCATCTAATCAACCTTGCTTTTGCATCTTGCTTTGTCAATAAATACTTCAAGGCTAAATGGTCAGTGAAAACAATGATGAAAGACCCTACCAAATAAGCACGAAACTTGTCTAAGGCAAACACCACAGCTAACAATTCTTTCTTTATAGTTGTGTGGTTCCTTTGAGCTTCGTCCAATGTTTTGCTTGCATAGTAGATCACATAGGGCTTCCCATCTTCTCTTTGGCCAAGTACAGCTCATATAACAAAGTCACTGGCATCACACATTACTTCAAAGGGTAGTTGCCAGTTGGGGGCCCTCACTATTGGAGCAGTTGTCAAAAAATGCTTCAATTGATCAAAACTCTTTTGACATATTTCATCCCATATAAACTTAGCATCCTTAGCTAAAAGTTCACAAATAGGCTTTGAAAGCTTAGAGAAGTCTTTTATAAATCTCCTGTAGAACCCTGCATGGCCAAGGAATTGCCTTACTCCTTTTACAGTTGTTGGGGATGGCAATTTGACAATAAGTTCCACCTTTGCTTTATCAACATCAATGCCTTTCTTGGAGATGATATGGCCAAGGACAATTCCTTGATGTACCACAAAGTGGCAATTCTCCCAGTTGAGCACCAAGTCCTTTTCAACGCATCTGTTAAGAACCGCTTCCAAATTGACTAAGCATTCTTCAAATGTACCTCCATATATGGTGATATCATCCGTGAAAACCTCCATAATTCGCTCCACCATATCACTAAAGATACTAAGCATATATCTTTGGAATGTTGCAGGTGCATTGCATAAACCAAAAGGCATTCTTTTGTAGGCGTATGTTCCAAATGGACATGTGAAATTGGTCTTCTCCTGATGTTCAACATCAATTTCAATTTGAAAATACCTTGAGTACCCATCCAAGAAACAATAAAAAGGATGGCCAGAGACTCTCTCCAACACTTTATCAATAAACGGCAGTGGAAAATGATCTTTCCTTGTCACGACATTCAATTTCCTATAATCAATACACACCCTCCAACCTGAAGTGAGGCATGTAGCAATTTCTTCTCCATTTTCATTTTGAACCACAGTAATCCTTGATTTTTTTGGTACCACTTGAGTAGGACTCACCCAAGGGCTGTTAGATATGGGATAAATAATACCCGCTTAAAGTAGCTTCAGCACCTCAGCTCGCACCACCTCTTGCAAATGAGGATTTAATCTTCTTTGAGGTTGACGGATTGGTTTAGCTTCTTCCTCCATATATATGTGATGTGTAGAAACCAAAGGACTAATGCCTTTCAAGTCAGATATTTGCCATCCTATTGCTTTCTTACACCTCTTAAGAACTTCAAGTAGAGAAATCTCCTGATGAGTAGTAAGAGATGAAGATATAACAATAGGGCATTGCTTATTTTCTTCCAGGTACGTGTATTTCAACTCCATAGGCAGAGATTTCAAATTGAGCTTTGGGATCTCTTCCTTAGTAGCTTCTTGTGCCTCCTCTTCATTGAATAAAGGTAGAATCTCTTATTTCCTCCTCCAACCTTGTAGAGTAGCGAGCACATCAGCGGGTTCAGACAACCCTTCTTCAAGATCCTCAAGACTTTCATTCAACTTGTCTTGTATATTCTGATTACAGTGCTCCTCCACTAGAGTGTCAATAATGCATACCTCTTCTGGACCTTCTTCTTCTTCCGAAGTGATTAGCTTTTTGGACATATAAAAGATATTGAGCTCAAGTGTCATGTTGCCAAAAGTGAGTTGCATAAATCCATTCCTATAATTGATTTAGAAAAGAATGCCTTTAAGCCTTGTACTCCTACAATGAAAAAAAATTGTGAAAGAAAAGAGGTGCGTTCTTAGCCTATTGGAGGTTGATTAGTTTGCTAAGGTTTGAAAAAGAACTAGGTTGGGGGGAGAGATTAGTTTGACATACTATATTCGGAAACTAATAAATAACACATAGATTTTTGTGGAAGAGTAAGGTTTGGTCCTTTGGAAGTGGAAATGATTTTAAAGCTTAAATTTGCATAATGCCTTCTCTTTAAGAATTGTGATTAGACAAGTTATTTGATAACTCTTGTTAAAGTTTGAGTTTTATTTCTTTAATGTTCCATGTGAGAGTTTGATGAGTCATGCCACTTAAACATTTTTTGAAGTGATCAGCATGATGTTGTAAATTATGGTACTTTTATTTTATTTTTCTCTCCTTCATTGCTAAGGGACTAGCAATATGTCGGTTGGGGGGAGTGATTACTACTCAAAAAGTGCTATTTGATAGCTTGTAATTAATCCTTTTGAACACTTTTGAGTAGTAGTTATTGCCTTTTAACCCAATTAACATGTTAAGGACCCTTGCAATCGATTCTAATCAAATTGTGTTAAGTTTTGGTGTTTTGATAGCTTTTTGATCACCAAAGCAATATGAGATTAAGGAGAGTTATTGGGAATCCTTGGAAAAGCAATGGAAAGCTCAAATTCATGAAGAACCAAGCTTTGGAGCTCCATAGCCCTTTGCCAAAGTCGTTCAAAGCAAGCAAAGGAGAGAAGCAAGGAGAGAGGAAAAACAGAAAGAGGAAAATAGAGGACAGCAGCTGCAGTCTTCCTTCACAATTTTGGAGCACTTTCCGAAGTCCATTTTCTACATTCTATATACCATTTCAAAGCTCAGGAAGTCAAGAATCCAATGCTTTAAACTGTGTATGATTTAGAGCTGAAATGAAGGAGTTACAGCCGTTGGAAGCCGATCACTCCAAGCTGAAGGAAGAATTTTGCAAAGTGTTGCGAAATCACCCTTTTGTTGCGGAATGATTTCGCAGCCTTTTTGCACAGTGCTATG
This sequence comes from Vitis riparia, assembly GCF_004353265.1. Lineage (NCBI taxonomy): Eukaryota > Viridiplantae > Streptophyta > Magnoliopsida > Vitales > Vitaceae > Vitis > Vitis riparia. The sequence continues at coordinate 40,551 of NW_023269684.1, read as the reverse complement.
GAATTCCCCTTAAAGTTTCATGATGCGATGGAATCCAAACACCGCAAGCTGAAAGCCAACTTCGGAGCGCTGCGAAATCAGCCTTTTGCTGCGAAGTAATTTCGCAACCCCTTTTTGTGCATCTGCGAAATCTCGCAGACCTCATTTTGCACAGTGCAACAGTCCTGAAGCTTCCCGATAGTTGTGCACCGACTCTTTTAGATCTTTTCTTCTGAAATTTTTGTGTCTAAATTTCCATTTTCTCCTTGTATTCAGCCACTCATGTAATTCCTTAGCTAGGAAGTATCCAAGGAAGGGTAAATTACCTTCCTATATAAACTCTCAGGGAGACTCTCGGAGAGGAACCTTTTGTAATAGTAAGGAATATATTTTACAGAGCACTTGCTCTACTTTTCATATATATTTTTGTTTTCTCATTCTTTTTCTTTCTAGCCAATCAAACTCTGAGGATTTTTCCTCAGAGGATGAGAGGCTAGGCTCTTCGTATCTTGGAGTGAGGAAAGTCGGGTAAGTTCCCACATGCATAAATTGGAAGTTTTGTTGTTTTAGTTTTTAATGAAGAGAAAGTGTAACCCGTTAATGGTTTTTATCTTTTTAGTTAACTTAAAATGCCTTTAAATCACCTGGGCCAACACTTGGTAAGGCAAGTGATCTCCGTCCATGGAGATTCACTAGTTTACCCCTTGCGAGCCTCTGGGAGGTGACTTGAAGGTAGGATTTTCTAGAATTGCCAACACTTGGTAAGCTTTTGGACTCCAATGAGACATCCATTAGTTATCTCTTGAGAGCTTTTGACGGGTAATCCAAGGTTAAAGATCACCTTGAATGGCAAGTGCTAGGTGAGAGGTATTAGCCATTGCAAAGTGCATCAATGAGAGGGATTTAGTGTTTGAACCCATTAATGGGAAGCATCTGTACAACACCGGTTAGAGAATTAACTATATGTTAATTCTCTAAGGCGAGGAAAAGAAACAAGTGACCGGAACTCTCCTTTTTGTATAAGGAATCTGAGCCTAGTGATCTAAAACTCCAAGAAACACTTTTCTTTGTAAGTAAAATCAGTTACTATTTTTGGTTAGTTTAAAACCAATCATTTTTCAAGCATCTTTATGTTTTCTTTTAAAGCTAACCTTGAAATGAAAAGGCACCAATTCAGCTTTGAATTAATATCATTTGTGAAGTGAAAACCCATCCCATTGAACGATCCTAGAGCCACTATGCTATAGTAGCTTTGTCTTTGCTACCCTAGTATATGGTGTAATAGGTTATAAATTTTTTTAATTACTCCCTCAATTAAGGAGCACCAGCTGGACACGAATTAGCTGAGACACCGACTGGGCATGAATCAAGAATTAACATATAGTTAATTCTCTAACCCGTGTTGTACAGATGCTTCCCTTTAATGGATTTCAGCACTAATTCCCTCTCACTGATGCAACTTGCAATGGCTCGTGCCTCTCACCTAGCATTTGCCATTCAAGGTGATCATTAACCTTGGACTTCCCTTCTCAAGCTCGCAAGAGATAACTAATGGATGTCTCCTTAGAGTCCAAAAGCTTACCAAGTGTTGGCAATTCTAGAAAATCCTACCTTCAAGTCACCTCCCAAAGGTTCGCAAGAGATAAACTAGTGCATCTCCATGGACGGAGATCACTTGCCTTACCAAGTGTTGGCCCAGGTGAATTGAAGGCATTTTAAGTTAACTAAAAACATATAAATCATTAACGGGACACACTTTCTCTTCATTAAAAGTTGAAACAACAAAACTACCAATTCTTGCATTCGGGGCCTTACCCGGCTACCTTAGCTCTAAGGAACTAAAAGTCTAGCCACTCATTCTTTGAGGAAACATCCTCCGAGCTTGTTTGGCTAGTAAGAAAAAATAAATATAATACAATTAAATTGAGTAGGTAAGGCAGAGCAAAAGCTCTGTATTTTACTTCCTTCAAAAACTATACAAAAGATGTCTCTAAGAACAAGCTCCCCGACATATATCTGTAATGGAAATTACAAACAATATATATGAGGCTATTTACCCTTTGTTCTTGCTTAAAGACTAAGGAATCCTATGATAGGTGGATTACAAGGAGAGAATGGGGATTTAGACATCAAATATCTGAAGCAAAAAATCTAAAAATTTCGATCACAAATATCGAGAGGCACTTAGAAGAATTTCGCAGGCATGCAAGATGGCTGCAAAATTTTGCAAACTGAAGGACACCATTTCGTAGCCATTCTCTTGTGATTTCGCAGCCAAAGGCTGATTTTGTGGCCCGCGAAATTGGCCTTTGGCTTGGTGTGATCGGCTTCAAATGGCTCTAACTCCTTCATTTCAACTTCGAATTGTGTACCATTTAAAGCATTGGATTGCTGACTTCCCAAGCTTCGAAACGACATATAGTATGCATAAATTGAGCTCTAGGAAGTGCTCCAAAAGTGGCTGACAGTTTCTGTCCTCTTGAATACTTCATGTTAGATGTCTCTCTTTGCTTTCCCTCCTTGTATTCATGATTTGCTTATGGCAAAGAACTATAAAGCTTCAAAGCTTTGGTTTTTCATGTTACTGAGATTCCCATTGCTTTGCCATGGATTCCAAAGAACTCTCCTCAATATTGGATTGCTTTGGTGATCAAATTACTAACAAAAACACCAAAACTTACACAATTTGATTAGAAATGATTGCAAAGGTCCTTAATATGTTAATTGAGTTAAAAGGTAATAGCTACTAATCAAAAGTGTTTAAAAGAGTTAATTACAAGCTATCAAATAACACTTTTTGAGTAGTAATCACTTATTCTGAAGCCATTACCCATAGAGTTGAAGTATGCATACCTGGAAGAAAACAAGCAGAGCCCTGTTGTTATTTCTTCATCTCTTACCACTCCTCAGGAGGATTGTCTACTTGAAGTCCTCAGGAGATGTAAGATGGCGATAGAGTGGCAAATTTCTGATCTAAAAGGGATCAACCCTTTAGTCTGTACCCAATATATATACATGGAAGAAGAAGCTAAGCCAGTTCGTCAACCTTAGAGAAGGTTAAACCCTCACATGCAAGAGATGGTGCAAGCTGAAGTGCTTAAGCTACTTCAGGCTGGTATTATCTATCCCATATCAGATAGCCCATGGGTGAGTCCTACGCAAGTCATGCCAAAGAAATCATGGATCACGGTGGTGCAAAATGATAAGGGAGAAGAAGTTTTGACACGCCTCACTTCAGGTTGGAGGTGTGTATTGATTATAGAAAGTTGAATGTTGTAACAAAGAAGGACCACTTCCCATTGTCGTTTATTGATCAAGTGCTTGAGAGGGTCTCTGGCCATCCATTCTACTATTTCTTGGATGGTTACTCCGGATATTTTCAAATAGAAATTGATGTTGAAGACCAGGAGAAGACCACTTTCACATGTCCATTTGGAACCTACGCATACAGAAGAATGCCTTTCGGCTTATGTAATGCACCCACAACATTCCAAAGATGCATGTTAAGCATTTTTAGTGATATGGTGGAGCGTATTATGGAACTCTTTATGGACGATATCACCATATATGGAAGTGCATTTGACGAATGCTTAGTCAACTTGGAAGCTGTTTTGAACCGATGCATTGAGAAAGACTTGGTGCTTAACTGTGACAAATGCCATTTCATGGTACACCAAGGGATTTTCTTTGGGCATATTATCTCAAAGCAAGGCATTGAAGTAGACAAAGCAAAGGTTGAACTTATTATCAAGTTGCCATCGCCAACAACTGTCAAAGGAGTAAGGCAATTTCTTGGCCATGCTGGGTTCTATAGGAGGTTTATCAAAGATTTCTCTAAACTTGCAAGACTTCTTTGTGAACTATTGGTAAAGGATGCTAAATTCGTATGGGATGATCGATGTCAACGGAGTTTTGAAGAACTGAAGCAATTTCTGACGATTGCTCCAATAGTGAGAGCTTCTAACTGGAAATTGCCCTTTGAAGTGATGTGCGATGCCAGTGACTTTGCTATAGGAGTTGTTCTTGGGCAAAGAGAATATGGAAAGCCCTATGTGAGCTACTATGCGAGAAAAATGTTGAATGAAGTGCAAAGAAACTACACAACCATATAAAATGTTGAATGAAGTGCAAAAGTGAGGCTGATTAGATGGATTCTCTTTCTTCAAGAGTTCAATCTTTAGATCAAAGAGAAGAAAGGAATGGAGAATGTGGTAGTCAACCATCTATAAAGGCTAGCCATCACACATAATTCCCATAGTTTGCCCATTAATGATGATTTTCTAGAGGAGTCACTCATGATGATAGAAGTCGCTCCTTGGTATGCTCATATTTCTAACTATCTAGTTACCGGAGAAGTTATAAGTGAGTGGAAAGCACAAGATAAGAAGCATTTCTTTGCAAAAATTCATGCCTACTATTGGGAAGAGCCATTTCTATTCAAATATTATGCGGATCAAATAATACAGAAGTGCGTCCTTGAACAAGAGCAATAGGGGATCCTCAGTCATTGCCACGAAAGCACATGTGGAGGCCACTTTGCTTCTCATAAGACATCTATGAAGGTATTGCAATTGGATTTCTACTGGCCATCACTTTTCAAAGATGCCCACACCATGTGTAGGAGCTGTGATAGATGCCAGAGGCTTGGGAAGTTAACACGCAGGAACATGATGCCTTTCAACCCCATTTTAATAGTTAATCTTTTTTATGTCTAGGGCATTGACTTCACTGGACGTTTTCCTATGTCCTTTGGCTACTCTTACATCTTGGTGGGAGTAGATTATGTTTCTAAATGGGTTGAAGCGATATCGTGCAAACGCAATGATCACAGAGTTGTTCTCAAATTTCTCAAAGAGAACATCTTCTCTAGATTTGGAATACCCAATGCCATAATCAGTGATGGGGGTACTCATTTTTGTAACAAGTCGTTCGAAACTCTCTTAGCCAAGTATTGGGTGAAGCATAAAGTAGCTACACCTTACCACCCTCAGACTTCTGGGCAAGTTGAGTTAGCAAATCAGAATATCAAAAACATACTGATGAAGGTGGTGAATACGAGCAGAAGAGATTGGTTTATTAAGCTTCATGATTTACTATGGGCATATAGAACATCTTACAAGACCATTCTTAGAATGTCTCCTTATCGCCTAGTCTACAGCAAAGAGTGCCATCTCCCCGTGGAAGTGGAATACAAAGCTTGGTGGGCAATCAAGAAGCTCAACATGGATTTGAGCAGAGCCGACATGAAGAGGTTCTTAGACCTTAATGAGATGAAGGAACTGAGAAATGACACCTACAATAATTCAAACATTGCAAAACAAAGATTGAAGAAGTGGCATGATCAATTAGTCTCCCGCAAAGAATTCTAGCAGGGATAAAGAGTCTTGCTTATGACTCTAAGCTCCACATCTTCCCGAGAAAGCTGAAGTCAAGGTGGATAGGTCCTTTTACTATTCAACAAGTTCATTCAAATGGAGTAGTGGAACTACTTAATTCCAACAGCACCAAGAGTTTCAAAGTTAATGGTCATCGTCTCAAGCTATTCATGGAGCCTTTTTCTCGAGACAAGGAGGAAATCATCCTCCTTGAGCCACATCAAGCTTAACAAGACAAGTGGTTAGATGGACTTAGTCTATCGGAAGACATTAAGTCCATATATTTTTTTTTGTTTTAATGTTGATTTAAAATTTTATTGATTTAGTACTTGTTTTAATTGTGATTTCTTGCTTTAATTTTATTTTTTTGTGATTTAATTTAATTTTTGATGATAAATTGCAAATGAATTTCAAAATAGATGGGAAAAACCTTAAAAAAAAATTGGCGAAGGAAAAACCAGAAAAACAGAGCATTTCGCACACCCTGCGAAAATTTCACAGGGCTTGCGAAAATCCTAAATATCATTCGCAAGGGGTATGAAAAATTAGCACACCCAGCTTTGCGAAAAGTTGTGCGAAATTAGAAAAGGTGTGCGAACCCATTTCGCAACCCTAGAGAAATTTCGCAAACCCTGATCGAATTCTAATAGCCTGTGTGAAAACTAACGGTCACTGAAAAGTTTATTTAAACCCCTCCGGGCCCCATTTTCATTTCACACACCTCATCTGCCCATTACGAAAGCCTTCATCACCTTGCGATGCCCCAACTTCCATAGTTTTTTCTCTATTAGATGTCCTACGCCCACTTATTTGAAAAGGCGACCCACACTGAACTTGTGGAACACAGACCCGAGCCTTTCACTCCATTTCTAACATGGCGCATATTATAGAAGGCCATACCAACTCTTCACTGTCTCGCAATCCGAGGCCAAGAACCTCCTCTCCGCAGGATTCAACATCTCAGGCCCTCGAGGCCCCGACCATTCCATCTTCTGAGGGTGGAGTGCCCTCTAATCCTTCTCAGCGTAGATACGAGATGCGGAGACCACCAAGTACACCCGGGGTGACTTATTCTCGCCCTGAGAGCTCAGTACGTCACACTCCAGCTAAGAGGGTCAGGACTTCAAGCCCTAGAGAGTCGTCTAGACCTTCATAGCCTAATCCTCAGGCCCCAACCAATTTTTAGCATCCTTCCGGCATGTCATTGGAAGCCATCATCAAACGGCCTATGGTCACCACGTCGCCCATTGACGGAAATTCAGATTATAGAGCCAAACCATTCCATTTCGAGCTATATTTTGACCTCGAGGTCATGCGACAGTAGCAGGAGCTTTGGGATTCATTTGGACTACTCTGGAGGTACCATCTCGAGCACCTTATGACTCTCAGGGAGTTCTTTTATCCTAGAGTGGCACTAGACTTCTATCAGTCTATGCCTACTCATAGTGCCCAGAGTCCTACAGTCATTCACTTCAGCATTGATGGGAGCGAGGGTATCCTTGAGGCTAGACACATTGTAGAGGCTCTACATATTCCATATAAGCCAGTGGATCCAGCAGATTTCAGGAGAGTGGTCCCCTGTATCTCAGCGGGACATGGTCCACATCTTATCCAAGGGGACCTCTATAGGTTTAGTCCTTCAATGTAAAGAGCTTCCACCTGGGATGCTTTTAGTATATGTGTTGCTATGGTCCAACCCTTTTCCTCTTCAACATTTAGAGTAGAGGCGAAGAGCTATCCTGGACGCTTATTTTGGATATCAGAGGGCTTCTATTTCGGGCCATATCACTTGATTATGACCTCTCTCCTCCACTTTGAGGGGAAGGTTCACAGGAAGAAGCTCCAAAGGGCCGACACTATTCCACTACTGTTTTCGAGGTTGCTCTGTCACATATTGGAATATATGGGCTATCCTACTGAACCTCACCTTGAGCGCCGCCACCATTGTCGAGAGCGATTCGCTCTTGACAAATGGACACAGTTGGCGGGCTATTCGGCACCTCTAGGAGCCCCACCCAAGCCAACACCTTCAGTGCCACCATAGGTTGAGTAGGCACAACAGGATGAGCTTCCCACAAAGTCTATACCACCTGCCCCTACAACACTTATGCCTAAGGCCACTTATTCTGCTCCTCCTACCACTCTTGTTGTTCTACTAGATGCACCTACTACATCTGAGGCCTCCATCACCATTTCTGCCACAGAGTTTCGTGCCATGATACATACATTCTAGATACTGAATAGTACACACACTGCTTTATTCCGGCAGATGGCCGCCATGTGTGCTCAGCAGGACCAGCATACTACTATCCTTCGTCAGATTCAACAGCATCTGGGACTTCTGCCACCACCTCAGCCTGACATTCCCGGACCATCAGAGCTCATAGCTCCAACTGAGGAGACCACCAAAGCTGATGTCCCGATCTAGCCCACTCAGGAGGCCACCATAGAGGCATCATCTTCACATGATCCTACCACTACTTGATCATCTCTGTATCTTGTACTTACTTATTATATTAGTAGACATAATTACTTATTTTGATGTTTTATATTCTGGGAATGGATGTATTACATGATCATATCTCACGTTGTACTTTCTCAAAGTAATACATACACATCATTTTTTATTATATTTTTTATTACTACTCAAAAAGTGTTATTTGATAGCTTGTAATTAACTCTTTTAAACACTTTTGAGTAGTAGTTATCACATTTTAACCTAATTAACATATTAAGGACCCTTGCAATCAATTCTAATCAAATTGTGTTAAGTTTTGATGTTTTGATAGCTTTTTGATCACCAAAGCAATCCGAGATTGAGGAGAGTTCTTTGGAATCCATGGCAAATATGTCTGGATAGGGCGTCCGGACACACCATCGGAGGGCGGCGGAACGTGGGCTGTAGCAAGGCTTGCTCACTTTAGTCAATGATCCGGACAACATATCCGGATAGGATATGCTATCGTCCGAAGTGTGATGATCACGAGTGCCATGTGCTTCTCCCTGAGGGAGTTCGGATAGGGGATCGCGTCGCATGTCCTCTTGGGGAATCCGGATGGATTTGCGCCGGATAGCAATGCGCGCTCCGTGTCATCAGGGGGAGGGGTCCCTACACCTTGTACACGCATACGGTCCCCCTTGCGACGCGCGGATATCTCACGTCCGAAATTTTGTCCGGTCAGACATGTCCGGATCCTCTGATAGGATATTTCACATCCAGCACCTGATGTCGAATGGGAGAGGAGGGAGTTTCAACTTCCCCGGTCAGACATGTCCGGATCCTCTGATAGTGCTTACCCGGAGAGCATCCGCAGCCGACAATTCAGATTCTCTAGACAGCTTGGCTCGTCGGACACTTTCATTTCTTGATTCGCCGGATCCATTTTCGCCCACAATCAAAAAGCAAACTCTGATAATACTGACGACCAAGTCTCCATTTTGCACAGTGCTGCGGTGTTCTCTTGAAGCTTCCCGATATGTGCGACCGACTTTTTGAGATATTTTGCTTTAGATATTTGATGTCTAAATCCCCAAACTCTCCTTGTAACCCACCTATCATAGGATTCCTTAGTCTTTAAGTAAGAAAAAGGGTGCATAACCTCTTATATATAGTTTGTAATTTTCTTTACAACATATACAATCTCTCAGGAGCTTGTTCTTGGAGACAACCTTTTGTATAAGGAAGAAATATAAAATACAGAGCACTTGCTCTGCTTTTCCTATATATTTTTGTTTTCTTGTTAGTTTTCTTTCTAGCCAATCAAACTCTGAGGATTTTTCCTCAGAGGATGAGAGGCTAGGTTCTTTGTCTCTTGGAGTGAAGAAAGTCGGGTAAGTTTCCTCATGCATAAATTAGAAGTTTTGTTGTTTTAGTTTTTAATGAAGAGAAAATGTGACCCGTTTATGGTTTTTATCTTTTTAGTTAACTTAAAACTCCTTTTAATCACCTGGGCCAACACTTGGGAAGGCAAGTGATCTCCATCCATTGAGATGCACTAGTTTATCTCTTGCGAGCCTTTGGGAGGTGGTTTGAAGGTAGGATTTTCTAGAATAGCCAATGCTTGGTAAGCTTTTGGACTCTAAGGAGACATCCATTAGTTATCTCTTGCGAGCTTGTGAAGGGAAATCCAAGGTTAAAGATCACCTTGAATGGCAAATGCTAGGTGAGAGGCACGAGCCATTACAAGTTGCATCAGTGAGAGGGATTTAGTGTTTGAACCCATTAAAGGGAAGCATCTGTACCACACCGGTTAGAGAATTAACTATATGTTAATTCTCTAATGCGAAGAAAAGAAACAAGTGACCGAAACTCCCTTTTTGTACAAGGAACCTGAGCCTAGTGATCTAAACTCCAAGAAACATTTTTTTTGTAAGTAAAATCAGTTACTATTTTTGGTTAGCTTAAAACCAATCCTTTTTCAAACATCTTTATGTCTTCTTTTAAAGCTAACCTTGAAATGAAAAGGCACCAATTCATCTTTGAATTAATATCAATTGTGAAGTGAAAACCCATCCCAGTGAACGACCCTAGAGCCACTATGCTATGCTAGCTAAGGCTATCCTACTACATGGTGTAATAGGTTATAAATTTTGTTGATTGCTCCTTGAGAACCAAAATCAAGGGACACCAGCTGGACATGAATCAGCTGAGACACCAATTAGGAACGAATCAATTTTCTATTCTTCTATTTCCTCTACTCATTACTCTTTTGTTTTTTGAATCATGTAGTTTCTCCTATACGACTTAGACTCCATGTCACTCAGGAGGTACCACTTCCTTCCTTTATTTTCAATCGTTCTTGCCACATTGAGGGCAATGTTGATCTTGGTTTGGGGGAGAGTTGAGGAAGGAAGTTTTGTTAATAATGCTAGGTTAACTTGTTAAGTTGATTTAGTTGTTTTTGCTTAAATTTTTAATAATTTTTAAAGTGTTTACTCTACTCTCCATGATTATTAAGGAAAATTTCTCAAAATGAAATGGGAGAAATTGAATTCTTACATTTTTACTTAAATATTAGAGTTTGTATTATGCTTATCGTGGTTGATGAATTATTGAAACTCCTATTGATTTCAACCTTATTTCTTCCACTTTAATCTTACAACACACTGTGCACATTAGGTTCCAATTATAAGATGAAAAACTATCTCACCCCTTGAACTTAGGAAAATTTAGACTTGGTACCTTCGACCTCATTTTAATAGTGTTGGGACACCTTAATAAAGGCCAATAAGCCTTCAAAAAAAAAAAAAAAAGAGAAAGAATAAAGTGTTACACTTGCCCTAAGCCTTTATTGGTTGGGACTTACCGACCTCAATGCTCGTTATAAGGGTGAATAGGTGGAGTTTAATGTATTGTAGGTGCTTGGGTATTAAATTTCATTCTCAAAAATCTGGGGAAAAATTTGAAGAGTTAGTGGTAAAAAAATCCTTAAAGCTTGATGCCCTAAACCTTGATTGGTTGGGAGTCATCGATGGATCCCCGTTACATGGACACTTTAGAAAACAATACCTTAAGCATTGCACCCCTAATTTTATGAAGAAAAAAATAGGTGCGTTCCTAGCCTACTGGAGGTTGGTCAGTTTATTAAAGTTTGAGAAAGAACTAGGTTGGGGGAGAGAGATTAGTTTAGTATACTATATTCGGAAACTAAGAAGCTTAACACATAGATTTTTGTGGAAGAGTAAGGATTAAGCCTATGAGAGTGGAAATCCTTTTAATACTTAAATATGCATAATGCCTACTGTTTATGAATTGTGATAAGGCAAGATATTTCATAAACTCTTGTTGAAGGTTGAGTTTTGCTTCTTTAATGTCCCATGAGAGAGTATACTCTACATCATACCACTTGAAAATTTTTTGGAGTGATCAGCATGATTTTGTAAATTATTTACTGTCTATTTTTTTCTCTCTCTCCTTCATTGCTAAGGGACTAGCAATATGTCGGTTGGGGAAGTGATTACTACTCAAAAAGTGCTCTTTTATATCTTGTTATAAACTCTTTTAAACACTTTTGAGTAGTATTTATTACCTTTTAACTCAACTAGCACATTAAAGACCCTTGCAAATGTTTCTAATAAGTTTTTTGGCAAGTTTTGGTGTTTTGGATAGCTTTTTGATCATTAAAACGAGCCAAGAATGAGGGAGAGTTTTGTATAGTCCATGGCAAAGCAAGTTGAAGCTCAAACACATGAAGTATCCAAGTTTTGAAGAGCTTCGTAGCCTTTTCCAAATCAATCAAGTATTCAAGGAAGAGAATCAGAGAAGAAATCTAACATCTAGCAATTTCGTATGGCTATATGAAATGCCAAAAGGAGTACAAGCTGCAGGACAGAGAGTAAGACTATGAAAAATGAATTTCGTACCTTGTGCGAAATTTCACAAGCCTTGCGAAATTTTGCAAGCCTTGCCAAAATCCTCCTGTGTAATTTTCAGATATTTTTGCACCGACTCCGTTAGATTTTTATCTTGAGATATTTTGTGTAATTACCTATTTTCTCCTTGTATTCAGCTGAAGATATTTTTAGATATTAAATGAGGGTTTAAACAATATCTCTCTATATATGTCTTAAAATATCTCTTTTGTAATATCTCGGAAGAAATTCCAGAGAACACTTGTAAATTCTTTTAGTAAGAAATACACAGAGTTTTGCTCTGCCTTACCTTCTTATTTTTGTTTTTTTATTTTCTTTCTAGCCAAACAACCTTTGAGGATGTTTTCTTAGAGGACGAGTGGTTAGGTTTTTCATTTCTTGGACTGAAGGAAGCTAGGTAAGGGATCCAAAGATAAAAGTGGGAGTTTTCCTTGCTTTAAATGAGGAGAGCTGTTACCCGTTAGTGGGTTTTATTTTAAGGTTTAACTTAAAATCCCTTAAAATCACCTGGGCCAATACTTGGTAAGCTTTTAGGACTCCCTGGAGATCCATTAGTTATCTCTTATGGGCCTCTGGGAGGTGGTTTAAAGGTAGGATAACCTAGAATGGCCAATACTTGGTAAGCTTTTCGGACTCCCTGGAGATCCATTAGTTATCTCTTACGAGCCTTTGAAGGGTAATCCAAGGTTAGGATCACCTTGAATGGCCAATACTTGGTAAGCTTTTCGAGCTCCATGGAATCCATGGATGTCTATTAGTTATCATGTACGAGCCATTGAAAGATGATTCACAGTGAGAGGCCTTTAGTGTTTGAAACCATTAATGGGAAGCAACTGCAGTTTTTCATGGACTAGTGGGATCAAATCTTGGTTGCTAAATACACATCGATTCGGGAGATAACCATTCGTTATGTTATTATCCCCAATGCAAGGAAAAGATCTGAAATCTCCCCCTTTTGTCTAAGGAACCTGAACCTAGTGACCTAAGACTCCAAGAAACCTTTTCTTTGTAATTATTCTCAGTTACTATTTTTTGGCTAACTTAAAACCAACCCTTTTCAACCAAAATTATGTTTTCTTTTAAAGCTAACTCATAAAAGAAAAAACACCATTTCATTACTTTAACTGATATCACTTGTAATATGAAAACCCATCTCTATGGACGATCTTAGAACCACTATACTATGCTAGCTATGCTACCCTAGTGTATGGTGAATTGGGTTTATAAATTTTGTTGATAACTCCCGTTTGAGGACTGAATCAAATAGTACACCAATTGAGGACGAATCAGTTGACATGAATGACTCTGGGTCATGAGCTCAAGGCTTATGATACTATTAACAACTTAGAGTTGTGGTTGACATGAATGACTCCAAGTTGAGAGCTCAAGGTTTTAGATGATATGAGCAGCTCAAGGTTGTGGATGACTTTAGCTACTCCGAGTCGTGAGCTCAAGCTCTAGATGCTTGATTCGCATGAAAGATGATCCAGTCGGGTCATTTAATAAAAAAAATTTATAAAACCTATGACCTCATACTAGTGTAGCAAAGCTACTATAGTATAGTGGCTCTAGGGTCGAACTCTGGGATGGGTTTTCATTCTACCAGTGATATACTCGAGATTAGAAATTGGATTCAATGATTTCCTTTATCAAAAACTTAAAGTTTAAAAGAAAATAAAATTTGTTTTGAAAGTGTTTGAAACTAAATTAACATAAACTAATTAAAAATGGAAGAAAGAAAGTTTCTCGGAGCTAAGGATTGCTAGGATCAAGTTTAGAATGCAAAGTGGAAAATTCTGGATTTTTCTCCTCGCATTGGGGATTTAACCTATAGTTATTTCCCGAACCGGTATAGGTTTAACAATGAAGATTTAATCCATAAAAATCAATAGAAATGGTAGTCAAGGTCCATTAATGGCTTTAGACACTATATAGGTCTTCACCTTGAACCACTTTCCAATGGCTCGTACATGATAACTAATGGACTGATATGGATCTTGCAATAAGCATCCACAGAGACCTAAAGCTTACCATGTATTGGCCATTCAAAGTGATTCTAAGGGGTTTAAAGCAAAACTTTGGATTTAAAAGCCATTTATGAACTTCAACTACCTGTATTTAATGCACGAGCATTTTCCACCTTTGCATCTGGACTTTTCACCTAGCTTCATTCACTCCAAGAAACCAAGAGTTTAGCCTCTCATCCTCTGAGAAAACATCCTCAGAGGTTGTTTGGATTCCAAGAAAAAGAAAATAGTAAAGAGAAAATAGAAAATGAGAGAGCTCTGTATATTGCTAAGTGTTAAGCTTAACACCCGTGTTACATTTCTTCAAGAGGTGATTTCCACCCCTTATATAGTTTTTACAAAAGCAAAGCTTTTCATTGGCTTGTTACAAGGAGAAGAAAGGAAATTACATCAAAAATTACTTAAGAAAATATCTAAAGTGGAGTCGGCAAAAACAGAGGAGATTTCCCACCACGCATGGGGTTCGCACACCTGAAGGAGGTGTGCGAAACTCGCACACCATTCGCACACCTGCAGGGGGTGTGCGAAATTTTCGCACACCTGAAGCAGTTGTCTTTTGAAGGCCATAACTTCCTCGTTTCAGCTCCAAATCGTACACGGTTTGAAGCGTTGGATTCTTGACTTCCTGAGCTTTGAAATGGTATATAGCATGTAGAAAATGGACTTCGGGAAGTTCTCCAAAAGTGCCCAAGAAGACTGCAGCTGCTGTCCTCTGATTTCCTCCTTGCTTCTCTTTGCTTCTCTTTGCTTTTCTTTGCTATTCTTCTTTGGTTAGCTTGTCTTAATGATCCAAAAAGATGTCAAAACACTAAAACTAGCCACAAATATGATTAGAAGTCATTGCTAGGTCCTTAACATGCCAATTGGAATAAAGGTGAAGAATTACTACACAAAAGTGCTTGAAACATAATGACTTAAGGGTGTAAAATAGCACTTTTTGGGTAGTAATCACGCCCCCCAACTGACACATTGCTCGTCCCTGAGCAATGAAGGAGAGAAAAAGAAAGAAAAAAAAAAGATAATAATAATTCACAAAATCATGCTGATCACTCCAAAAAATAATCAAGTGGCATGATTGGATCAAACTCTCACATGGCAAGTCAAAGATATAAAACTCAATCATCAACAAGAGTTATCAAATAACTTACCAATCACAACTTGCAAAGAGTGGGCATTATGCAAATTTGAGTATCAAAATAATTTCCACTCCCAAAGGATCAACTCTTAATCTTCCACAAAAATCTAAGTGTTAAGGTGCTTAGCTTCCAGTTATAGTATGTCAAACTATATTCTCCCCCCAACTAAGGTTTTTCTCTAACTTTAGCAACACTACTCATATATAAAAGGCTAAGAACACACCCCTTTTCTTTTGACTTTTTTTTTTTTTTTAAATAATATACTTCACCCATCCACCCATGTAGCGAGCATTGAGGTCGGTGAACTCCCAACCAGTAAAGGCTTAGGGCACCAGGCTTTAAAGATTTTCACCATATACCCCTCAGACCTTGCTCGGGTTTCAAAGCAAGTGAAGCAAAAATTATTCATAAGACACATTGGCCTTTTATAAGGTGTCCCAACACTAATAGAATGAAGTCAATGGCACCAAGTCGAAAATTTCCTAAGTTTAGGGAGTGAGAAAGTTTTCCATCTTATAACTGGAATCTAATGTGTTCAGTGTGTGAAAATATTAGAGTGGAAGACTTAAGATTGAAAACAAAAGGAGCTTCAACAATTTATCAACTTTAATAAGCATAATACAAACTCTGAGACTCTGGCAATAAGATAAGAATTTAATTTCTCCCATTTACTTTTGAGAATTTATCTTTGAGAAAACAAAGAGAGTTTGCAAAAAAATTTGTTAGCAAAATAATTTAACCAAAAATTCAACAACTTACTTCCTCAACTCTCCCCCCAACTAAGATGAACATTGTCCCCAATGTTCCAAAAGCAAACGATAAAATAAGGGAGAAAGTGATACCTCCTGATAGTAAGGGACTCTGAATGAACAGGAGAAACCACATGTTGCATAAGAAAAGAAAAATCATAAGTGTGCTAAATAGAGGAAATAAAATGGAAGCTAAAATACTCAAAAAGAGAAGATGTCTATATAAACTGAGAGAGTACAATATACAAAATAAACATAGAGTACACCCAATCCCAGTATAACAATGGTCCAAAATATATAAGACATCTAAAAACGTAGTATATAGATACAAAAAAGGAGAGGAGTGATCGTATGATCAAGTGGTAGGCTCCTCTGGTGGATAGGAGGGGTCCTCCGCTACAACTGTGGACGGAACCTCTACAGGTGGAACTGGTGGTGAAAAACCGAGATGCTGCTGAATCTCTCGGAGAATGAGAGTCTGCTGGTCCTACTGAAGCTGGAAGTGGTCCATGCGCTCCATAATGGCTGTATGAGTAGTGGTCAAAGTCTGGAAAGAAGCAAGCAAGGCACGATACTCGGCACCAGGGATAGTAATGGGCGGCTCTGATGTAGGAGGAACAGCAGGTGGGGCATCAGATGATGCAGCCTCTGGTACTGGCTATGGAGGCTCTGAAGTGGACGGAGCAGGAGAGACTTCCCTTGGCTCGGGAAGTTCTGGGGACTGGCGATGGAGCCATATCTGAGTCCATTGGTCAAGAGAGAAGCTCTCTCGACAATGGCGGCGAGTCTCAGAATGAGGATCTGCAGGAAAACCCATATGCGCCAAAACATGGCATAGCAGCCGAGGGAAAAGTAAAGGAATGGAGTCTGCCCTCGCAAGATGCCGCGTATGCACCTTTTCCTCAAAATGGAGGAGAGCGGCCATAATCAAATGATGAGGGCCAAAGTAGTAGCCCTCATAGATACGGAATAATGCCTCCATAATGGCCTCTCGCCTCTGCACTTTATGCTGAAGAGGAAAAAGATTGGTGCGAAGCACCACATCGACTAGGAGCATCTCTGGGGGAAGCTCTCTCCTCAAAATGGTCCTCTGGGAGGATGTCCCTCGAGATAGGATACGAACCATGTCCCACTCAGAAAGTGGGGCCCAGCGTCTAAATGCAGCGGGATCTGCTGGTGCATAAGGGATATGGAAAGCATTGGCAATCTGTCTAGCCCCCAAAATACCCTGGCGTCCATCAATGGTAAAAAGGAGCGAGGCTGGTACCGGGACGCCACGAGTAGTCATAGACTGGTAAAAGTCTAAAGCTACTCGAGGATAAAAGAACTAGGGCAAAGTCATAAAGGGTACAAGATGGTACCTCTCAAGTAGGCGGTATGAATCCCGCAACTCAGGCTGCTGTCGCATCAGAGAGTGATCGAAATATGTCTCAACATGAAAGTCTCTCGATCGGCAATCGGAGTTGCCCTCAATGGGCAAGCTGGGTCTAGGGCGCCTGGCAGAAGAAGGCTGAGGTGCTCTGGAGGACTCTCCTGGCTCTGTAGTCTTCGCTTTCTTTGTAGGAGGACTCCGAGGTGGAATTTGTGTAGGAGCCACAGACGTGGCGGATGCTCTCCTCGTATGGTATCTGCTCTGAGGTGCTGAATCAGGTAAATGTGAGGGTGCATCAAGTGGGGCCCGCACAAGGGCGGCTCTCTGACTGCTCTGGGGAGCTGAAGTAGATCCTCCTCGGGTCTTAGGCATGATGAAGTGATGAAATGAGGCTCAAAGGCTCGGAATTATGGAAGGTAGGGATGGAGAAGCTGAGATTTTCGCACAGGGGGGTTAGGTGTGCGAAATTTTCGCACAGGGGGGGGGTGTGCGAAATTTTCGCACAGGGTACTATTCACCCGCGCGGTTGAAGAATTATGGCTTTTTTGAAATGGTGAAATTTTGTGGCTTTTGAGGATGGGAATTGCTGGCTTAGGTAGGACAAGGATTTGTCATGGTGAATGGGCTTGGAAATTGGAGCTTTTCAAATGGAAAATTGAAGAATTGAAGCTCCCATGGCCGGCGGCAATGGGTTTCTTATGAAGAAACCATGGCTTGGATGCTTAAGGTTTAGGCTTTGGTTTGGCAAGAACAAGGTTTGGATGGGATTATGGAGGTTTTTAGAGTGTTGGGTGATGATTTGAAAGGATTTTGATGGTGGAAGGAGGTGGAATTGCCGAAAATGGAAGGTGATGAATAGTGGATGCCGCGGCTATGGAGTGGAATATTGGAGATGGGCTGCCATGGTGGTGTTGATGATGATGGATGATGAAGGAAAGGAGTTTTATGGATGGCAGTGGGTGATCGGAAGAGAGGTTTTGAAAGAATTGAAGAAGGAGCTTAAACTTTGAAGTGGAGAACATAGCTTTTAAAGAGAAAAATGAGTTTCACACAGGGTAAAATGGTGTGCGAAATTTTTGCATACCTGTGATTCTCCAAGACAGAGAGCATGGTTTTGAAAATTGGCGCAAAAAAAAATTTGCACCGGGTTCGCACCAGGTTCGCATACCTGTGAAATTCGCACAAGGGACAGAGAGCATGCAATTTTGAAAAGTGGTGCAAAAACAAATTCGCACAGGGTAGAGGGGTGTGCGAAATTTTCGCACACCTCAAGGGGGTGTGAGAATTTTGCTGAATCTTGCCTTTTCTCCCCCGTTTTCCCTTGTTTTCACCAAGACTTCATTCTTCAAACCTTCCTACCTACATGTTAACACAAAAAACCAATTCAAACCACATTAGAATGAAATTAAAGTCAAAAATAAAAATCAAAACATGCATAAATACAAGAAAACACTAGGTTAAACTAAAATCAACTTAAAAGAAAACAAAAAGAGGATGAACTTTTTAGTCTTTGGAGAGACTAAGTTCAACCATGAAATTTGATCCTGATTTAGCTTGCCCGGATCCCATATGAAGTTTGCATCCCTCTTTTGAGACTTGGTTTGTATGATTTTGCCATACAAAGCTTGGGGGAAAGGTGGAGGGATGTGATTCTTCATCATTTCTTCCTTGATGACTATCCTTTGTGGTTCTTCATTTATGTAGTCATCTTTCTCTGTACTTTTCCCCTTTCTCTTTCCTTTGATTTCCTCCCTATTGAACAGTAGTAAGATCTTTTCCCGTCTCCTCCAAGGAGACATGATGGCTAGCACATCAGAGGGTTCAGGTAACCCTTCTTCAAGAACTTCAAGGCTTTCATTCAAGCTCTCTTCTAAGTTCTTGTCACAATACTCTTCAACCATGGTGTTGATCAAGCACACCTCCTCCAATCCTTCATCCTCTTCTAGGTGAAGATGCCTCTTGCAAAGATGGAATATGTTTAATTCCACGGTTATGTTTCCAAATGTGAGCTGCATCACCCCATTTCTACAATTGATGACAGCATTGGAGGTAGCCAGGAAAGGTCTCCCAAGGATGATTGGCACGTAATTGGCTTCCATAACAGTGGGATCAGTATCAAGCACAACAAAATCCACGGGGTAGTAGAATTTGTCCACTTGAACTAGAACATCCTCTATCAACCCCCTTGGGATTTTGACAGACCTATCAGCTAAGGAGAGAGTGATGGCTGTGGGCTTCAATCCTCCAAGTCCCAGTTGCTTGTACACAGAGTATGGGAGCAAATTCACACTTGCCCCCAAGTCTAGTAAAGCTTTCTCCACAAGTGTCCCTCCAATGTTGACTGCAATGGTGGGGCAACCCGGATCTTTATACTTAACTGGAGACTTACTCTGAATGATAGCACTTACTTGCTCAGTGAGGAATGCATTCTTTGTCACATGTAGCCCTCTCTTGACCGTGCACAAGTCCTTTAGAAACTTTGCATATGTGGGGACTTGCTTGATCATATCAAGTAAGGGTATATTCACCTTCACTTGTCTCAAGACTTCAAGAATTTCTGATGAATTCTTGATTTCCTTCTTTCCATGTAAAGCTTGAGGAAAAGGGGGAGGCATATGTTTCTTCATCATATCTTCTTTAATCACTATCCTCGGCTCTTCTTCAATGCTTGATTTGGATGCACTTTTCTTCCCACTCTTCTCTTCTTGGTTATTGCTCTCTTCAACCAAGGTTTTCTTTGTCAAGAGTTCTTCATCTTGCCTCACCTTAGGCAAGGGTTGATCAACCTCCTTTCCACTCCTCAAGGTGATCACGGCTTTGACCTCCCTCAACTTTGAAGAATCCCCCTCTTGGGTTTCAACTTCATGAACACCCTTTGGATTTTGGCTTGGTTGAGAGGGGAACTTTCCTTTCTCATTCACTGTGTTGAGGTTGGTAAGCCTAGAGATGGAGTATTGAATGTTATCTATCTTCTGATATAGATCATTTTGCATCCCATCCATTCTCTTATTTAGAGAACTCTCAACATTCTCAATCTTTTGGTGCAATTGGGAGTTGATTGCCCTTTGTTCACCCACAAAGTCACTCATGACTTTGCTTAGCTTTGCCATGGCTTGCTCCACTAAAGAGGTTTGTTGAGGTGCTTGAGTTTGGGCTTGTGATTGGTATGGAGGTGGTCTTGGTTTTCAAGAAAAATTGGGATGGTTTCTCCAGCTTGAATTATAGGTGTTTCCATAAGGTACATTGTTGTTAGGCCTAAATTGCCCCACAACATTGGCTTGATCACCTAACATCTCCCTCACAGCTGGCATGGTTGGGCACTCATCTACCACATGGTCACATGATTGGCAAATGGTGCATGGCATGGCATGGGCTTGAGTCTCGGAAATGGCTTGGACTTCATGCATCTTTTTCAACTCAAGTTCTTCCAACCTCCTTGCTATTGTTGCCACCTTAGCTTTCATGTCCATGTCTTCACTTAACATGTACATTCCACCCTTTGGATTCATAGGAGCTTTCATCCTTCCCAATTCCTTTGAGTTGGGCTCATCCCATCCTCTTGTTACCTCAGATACATAACTTAAAAAATCCATGGCTTCTTCCGGATTCTTACTCATAAAATCTCCCCCACACATGGTTTCAAGAATTTGCTTCATGGAGGAAGACATTCCATCATAGAAATAGCTCACCAAGAGCCATGTATCAAAGCCATGATGAGGACAAGCATTGATGGCCTCCATATACCTTTCCCAACATTCATGGAACTTCTCATTTTCTTTTGCAGAAAAGTTTGAGATTTGCCTCTTCAGCCCATTGGTCCTATGGGTGGGGAAAAATTTCTTCAAAAACTCGGCCTGAAGATCAACCCAATTCCTTATGCTCCTTGGCCTTAAAGAATTAAGCCATATTTTTGCCTTATCCTTCAAAGTGAAAGGGAATAGCTTGAGTCTCATCAAGTCTATTGAAGCTCCTCCCTCTCTAAAGGTATTGCACACCTCCTCAAACTCCTTGATGTGGGCATATGGATTCTCACTCTCCATTCCATGGAAATTTGGTAGAAGGGGCACAATATGGGCCTTATAATCAGTTGCTCAAGAGGAGGTATTATGCATGAGGGTGCACTCATCCTTGGTGGGTGCATTCTATCCCTCATGGATAGATATGCATTTGGATTACCCCCTTTACCTTGTTGAGAATTCTGATCCTCTTGTGGAGGGTCCATGATGTTTACACAGATATTCAACTCTGTGTCTTGAGGATTCTCAATCCTTACTAATCTTCCCTCTTGGTCCCGAATCCAATAGGGCATGCACAAATCTCTACTTACCTGAAAACAAAACAAAAACAACAAAAACAAAAGAAAACTAGAAAAAAGTTAAGGTTAGAAAGAAAACAAAAGAAATTCTAAAAGAAAGGAAATAAAGTTAGTAAAAAAGGAATTCACCAAACTTGTGATGAAAATCACAAGTAGCCTCTAAAAGGTTGCATCACTGTATTGTGGCACCATCCCCGGCAACGGCGCCATTTTGATTCGCATGAACGATGATCCAGTCGGGTCATTTAATCAAAAACATTTATAAAACCTACGACCTCATACTAGTGTAGCAAAGCTACTATAGTATAGTGGCTCTAGGGTCGAACTCTGGGATGGGTTTTCATTCTACCAGTGATATACTCGAGATTAGAAATTGGATTCAATGATTTCCTTTATCAAAAACTTAAAGTTTAAAAGAAAATAAAATTTGTTTTGAAAGTGTTTGAAACTAAATTAACATAAACTAATTAAAAATGGAAGAAAGAAAGTTTCTCGGAGCTAAGGATTGCTAGGATCAAGTTTAGAATGCAAAGTGGAAAATTCTGGATTTTTCTCCTCGCATTGGGGATTTAACCTATAGTTATTTCCTGAACCGGTATAGGTTTAACAATGAAGATTTAATCCATAAAAATCAATAGAAATGGTAGTCAAGGTCCATTAATGGCTTTAGACACGATATAGGTCTTCACCTTGAACCACTTTCCAATGGCTCGTACATGATAACTAATGGACTGATATGGATCTAGCAATAAGCATCCACAGAGACCTGAAGCTTACCATGTATTGGCCATTCAAAATGATTCTAAGGGGTTTAAAGCAAAACTTTGGATTTAAAAGCCATTTATGAACTTCAACTACCTGTATTTAATGCACGAGCGTTTTCCACCTTTGCATCTGGACTTTTCACCTAGCTTCCTTCACTCCAAGAAACCAAGAGTTTAGCCTCTCATCCTCTGAGAAAACATCCTCAGAGGTTGTTTGGCTTCCAAGAAAAAGAAAATAGTAAAGAGAAAATAGAAAATGAGAGAGCTCTGTATATTGCTAAGTGTTAAGCTTAACACCCGTGTTACATTTCTTCAAGAGGTGATTTCCACCCCTTATATAGTTTTTACAAAAGCAAAGCTTTTCATTGGCTTGTTACAAGGAGAATAAAGGAAATTACATCAAAAATTACTTAAGAAAATATCTAAAGTGGAGTTGGCAAAAACAGAGGAGATTTCGCACCACGCATGGGGTTCGCACACCTGAAGGGGGTGTGCAAAACTCGCACACCATTCGCACACCTGCAGGGGGTGTGCAAAATTTTCGCACACCTGAAGCAGTTGTCTTCCGAAGGCCATAACTTCCTCGTTTCAGCTCAAAATCGTACACGGTTTGAAGCGTTGGATTCTTGACTTCCTGAGCTTTGAAACGGTATATAGCATGTAGAAAATGGACTTCAGGAAGTGCTCCAAAAGTGCCCAAGAAGACTGCAGCTGCTGTCCTCTGATTTCCTCCTTGCTTCTCTTTGCTTTTCTTTGCTTTTCTTTGCTATTCTTCTTTGGTTGGCTTGTCTTAATGATCCAAAAAGATGTCAAAACACTAAAACTAGCCACAAATATGATTAGAAGTCATTGCTAGGTCCTTAACATGCCAATTGGAATAAAGGTGAAGAATTACTACACAAAAGTGCTTGAAACATAATGACTTAAGGGTGTAAAATAGCACTTTTTGGGTAGTAATCAATGCTACAAACAACTCTTTGTTGCGGTTGATATGAATAACTTGGGGTCATGATAACAAGGCTCTAAATGCTATAAACAGCTTAAGGTTGTGGATCACATGAGCTACTCTAGGTTGTGAGCTTAGGCATCTTGATGCTATGAATAGATTAGGGTTATCAATGACATGAAAGACTACAGTTCATGAGCTCAAAACTCTTGATGTTATGAATAACTCTTGGTTGTGGATGACATACTCTAGGTCATCAGCTCAGGGCTCTAGATGCTATGAATAGCTTAGGGTTGTGAATCATATTAGATACTTTGGATTGTGAACTTTGGAAACTAAATGCTATGAACAACTTTGTGTTGTGGTTTACTTGAATGACTCTAGGTTGTGAGCTTCGAGCTTTAAATGCTATGAACATCTTAGGGTTGTAGATGACATGAAAGACTCTAGGTCATAAGGTTAGGGGTCTAGAGGTTATGAACAACTTAAGGTTTTGGATTGCATGAATGACTCAAGGTTGTGAATAAAAGACTATAGATACTATCAACATCTCAGGGTTGTGGTTGACATGAATGAACCTGGGTTGTGAGCTCAGAGCTTTAGATGCTATGTATAGCTTAGGGCTATCAATGACATGAGCCAATTCGAGTGTGACCTTAAGGCTCTAAATGCTATGTATTACTCTAAGTAGTCGAGGACATGAAACACTCCGAGTCTTGAGCTCAAGCCACTAGATTCTATGATTATCTAAGGGTTGTAGAAAATATGAACAACCCTGGGTCTTGAGCTCAAGGCTCTAGATGCTATGAATAGCTCTAGGCTATGACTAACATGAACTATGTTGGGTCATGAGCTCAAGGGTTTATACGCTATGAACAACTCAAGGCTTTCGATGACATGAGGCACTCTAGGTTTTGAGATCAGGGCTTTGAATGCTATGAACAACTCTAGGCTCAAGACTGTGGATGACATCAGCTACTCTAAGTCGCCAGCTCAGGGCTATAGATGCAATGAATAGTTTTGGGCTGTGGGTGACATCAACTACTCTGGGTCATGATATTAGGGCTTTAGATGTTATGAAGAGGTCTAATCTATGATTGACATGAATAACACTAGGTCATGAGCTTAGAACACTAGATGTTATGAATCACTATGGGTTATGGATAACATGGGCTACTCTAGGTGATGAAGTAAGGGCTCTTGACGTTATGAACAACTCTGGGTTATGGTCGACATGAATAACTTTGACTCACGAGCTCAAGGCTTTTGTTACAATTTTGGATGACATGAGCTACTCTGGGTGGTGAGCTCAAGGATCTGGATGCTGTGAATATCTATCGGCTTCGGTTGACGTGAATGACTCTCGATTGTGAGCTCAAGCCTCTTAATGCTATAAACAACTCAATCATGTAGATGACATGAAATACTATGGGTAATGAGCTCAGGGCTCTTGATGCTATGAACAACTCAAGGTTGTGGATTACATGATCTAATTTGTGTTGTGAACTCAAGGCTCTAGATGCTACGAACAACTCTAGGTTATGGTTGACTTGAATGAATCTGGGTCGTGAGCTTTAGGCTTTAAATGCTATGAATGACACAAGGTTGTGAGGTAAGGGTTGCAAATACTATGAACATCTTAAGTTTGTTGTTGATGTGAATGACTTGGGGTCATAAGCTCAAGGCTATAGATACTATGAACATCTTAAGGTTATGGTTGACATGAGAGACTCTAGGTCATGAGCTCAGGGCTTTAAATGTTATGAAGAGCTCAGGGTTGTCAATGGCATGAGCCACTCTAGGTTATGAGCTTAGGGATTTAAATGCTATGTACAACTTTGGGTTGTGGTTTACATGGATGACTCCGAGTCATGAGCTCAATCCTTTAGATTTTATTAAGAACTTAAGGATGTGGATGGCATGAATGACTCTAGGTCATGAGCTCAAGGATTTAGATGCTATGAACAACGCAGGGTTATGGATGACATGGATGACTTTGGGTTATAAACTCAATGCTCTAAATGCTATGAATAACTTAGGGGTGTGGATGAGATGAGCTACTTTAAGTCATGAGCTTAGAGCTCTAGATGATATGAAAACTTAGGGCTAGAGATTAGATGAGTTACTCAAGATCATGAGCTCAAGACTCTGGATGCTATAGACAATCTAGAGTAATGAATGATATGAACGACTTGGGATCCTATGAGCAAAGTCCTCTAAAAGCTATGAGCTGCTCAGGCCTTTGGTTCACATGAAAGACTCCAGGTCATGAGCTTAAGGCTTTAGATGTTATGAAGAACTCAGAGTTGTGGATTAAAGGAATGAGTTGTGATCTCGTGTGCTCAGGCCACTAGATTCTATGAACAACTTAGGGTTGTGGATGACATGAACAACTCTGGGTTTGTGCTCAGGGCTCAATATGCTATGAAAAGCTCAAGTTTAGGGCTGACATGAATGAATCAAGTTCGTGAGTTTAATGTTCTAAATTCTATGAACAACTTTAGGTTATGGATTGCATCAGCTACTACGAGTCGTGAGCCTAGGTCTCTAGATGCTATGAACAACTCAAAGTTACGGATGATATGAATGACTCGAGATCCTGTGAGCACAAGCCTTTAGATGCTATGAACCACTAAGGGTTGTGAATAATATGAATGATGCTATGTCATGAGCTCAAGCCTTTAGTTGCTATGAACTTCTTAGGGTTGTGGATGACATGAACAAATCCAGGTCGTGAGCTTAAGGCTCTAGATGTTATTAACATCTTAAGCTTTTGGATGACATGAATGACTCTAAGTCATGAGCTCAAGTCTTTAGATTCTATGAACAACTAAGGGTTGTGGTTGACATGAAAGACTCCAATTTGTGAGCTCAAGGCTCTAGATGGGATGCATAACTTAAGGCTTTTGATGAAATGAAAGACTCTGACTCTTGAGCTTAAGGCTTTAGATGCTATGAATAACTCAGGGCAATCATTGACATGAATGACTTTGAGTCATGAGCTAAGGCCTCTCGATGCTATTAACAACTCAAGGCTATGGATACATGAACAACTTTGGGTTATGAGCTTAGGTTTCTAAATTCTATGAACAACTCAAGGTTGTTGTTGACATGAAAGACTTTGGGACATGAGTGCAATGCTCTACATGCAACGAACAAGTTAGGGTTGTGATTGACATGAATGACTATGGGTTGTGAGCTCAGGGCTCAAGATGCTATGAAAAATTTAGGGTTATGGATGACATGAACAACTCCGGGTTATAAGCTCAAGGCTCTAGATGTTATTAACAACTCAAGGTTATGGATGACATGAACAACTTTGGGTCATGAGTTTAGGCCTTTAGATTCTATGAACAACTAAGAGATGTGGTTGAAATGAATGAATTTGATTTGAGAGCTTAGGGCTCTAAATGCTATACATAACTTAAGGTTGTCGATGACATGAAAAACTCTAGGTCATGAGCTTAGGGCTCTATATGCTATACAAAAGTCTGGGCTATCGATGACATGAAAAAGTCCAGGTCGTGAGCTCAGGGCTCTTGATACTATGAACAACTCTAGGTCACGAGCTCAGGGCTGTAGATACTATGAACAATTTAGGATTGTTGTTGACGTAAATGAATCTGAGTCATGAGCTCAGGGCTCGAGATGCTATGAACAACTTAAGACTGTGGATGACATGAGCTAATTCAGATCGTGACCTTAGGGCTTTGGATGCTATGAAAACCTCAGAGTTGTGGATGTTATGAATGACTTTCCCATGATTTCAATCCTCCATATGTTATGAGTCGCTTAAGGTTGTGGCTGATATGAACGATTCTAATTCTTGAGCTCAAGCCTCTGGATGCTATGAACTGCTCAAGGCTATGAAAGACATGAAGGACTTAGAGTCATGATCTCAGGGTTGTAGATGCTATGAAAAGCTCAAGGTTGTGGCTGACATGAACGTCTTCGGGTCGTGAACTCAAGGCACTAGATGCTCTCAACAACTTAAGGATATGGATGACATGACCAACTCTAGGTTATGAGATCAGAGCTTTAGATATTATGAACAAATCAAGGTAGTGGTTGACATGAAAGACTCTGGTTCCTAGGCTTAAGGCTCCAGAAGGTATGAACAACTCATGGTTTTGAATTATATGAACGACTTGGGATCCTATGAGCTTAGGCTTGTAGATGCTATAAACCGCTCTAGGCTGTGGATGATTTGAATGATTTTGTATCATGAGCTCAAGGCATTATATGCTATGAACTAATCAGGGCTGTGGAAGATATGAATGACTCTGGGTCATGAGCTTAGGTTTTTAGACGTTATGAACAACTCAGGGTAGTAATTGACATGAACAACTCTAGGTAGTAAGTTGAAGGCTCTAGATGCTACTAACAAGTTAGGGTTGTGGATGGCATTAATGACTCTGGGTCATGGGCTTAGGCCTTTAGATTCTATGATCAGCTTAGGCATGTGGTTGACATCAAAGAATCCTAGTCTTATGCTTAGGGCTCTAGAAGTTATGGACAACTTAAGGTTATCGATGAAAAGAAAGACTCGAGGTCATGAGCTAAGGGCTCTAGATGCTATTCCCAAGTTAGGGTTATTGATGACATGAAAGACTCTAGATCGAGAGCTCAGGGCTCTAGATATTATGAACAACTACAGGTTGTGGTTGACATTAACGACTCTAGATCATGAGCTTGAGGCTCTAAATGTTATGAACAACTCTGGGCTATGAATGACATGAGCTACTCTAAGTCATGAGACCAAAGATCTAGATGCTATAAAGAGTTGAGAGTTATGGATAATATGAATGACCTAGAATCCCATGAGCTCAAGTCTCCAAACATTATGAACTGCTCAAGACTGTGGATGATATGAATGATTTTGTGTCATGAGTTAAAGCCTTTAGATGATATGAACATCACAGGGTTGTGATTGATAGGAAAGACTCTGAGTCATGAGTTCAAGGCTTTAGATGTTATGAATATCTTAGGGTTGTGGTTGACATGAATGACTCCAAGTCATGAGATCAAGGCTCTAGATGCTATGAACGACTCAGGGTTGTGGTTGACATGAACGACTTCGTGTCGTGAGCTTAGGGCTCTAGATACTATGAATGACTCAGGGTTGTAATTGTCATGACCGACTCTGGGTCATGAGCTTAAGGTTCTAGATTCTATTAACAACTCGGGGTTATAGATAACATGAATGACACTGAGTCACGAGCTCAAGCCTTTAGATTCTATGAACAATTCAAGGTTGTGGTTGACATGAAAGACTATGAGTTGTGAGTTCAAGGCTCTAGATGCTATGCACAACTTAAGTTTGTCGATGGCATGAAAGACTCTGGGTCATGAGCTTGGGGTTCTACATGTTATACACAGGTCTGGGGTGTTGATGACATGAAAGAGTCTAGGTCATGAACTAAGGGCTCTTAATATTATAAATAGCTCAGGGTTGTGGATGACATGAATGAGTCCGGTTCATGAGCTTAAGACTAGATGCTATGAAGAGCTTAGAGCTGTGGATGAAATGCTCTACTATGGGTTGTGATCTTAGGGCTCTGGATGCTATGAATAGCTCAAAGATGTTGATTATATGCACAACTTACGATCTCGTGGGCTCAAACCTCTTGATGCTATGAACCGCTTAAGGTTGTGGATGATATGAACGATTCTGCATCATGAGCTCAAGCCTTTAGATGCTATGAACTACTTAAGATTATGGAAGATATGAATGACTCTTGGTTTTAATCTCAAGGCTCTTGATGCTATGAACAGCTTAGGGTTGTGGTTGACATGAACGACTCTAAGTCATGAGATGAAGGTGCTAGATGCTATGAAAAACTCAGGATTATGGATGACATGAATGACTCCGAGTTATGAATTCAGGGCTCTAGATACTATGAACAACTTAGGATGGTGGTTGACATGAAAGACTCTAGGTTCTGAGCTTAAAGCTTTAGCAGCTATGAACAACTTATAGTTGTGGATGATATGGACGACTTAGGATCTCATGAACTTTGGCATATAGATGTTATGAACCGCTCTAGGTTGTGGATAATATGAATGATTCTGTGTCATGAGCTCAAGCCCCTAGATGCTATGAACTACTCTAGGTAGTGGAAGACATGAATGACTCCAGGTCGTGAGCTCAAGGCTCTAGATGCTACTAATAAACTAGGGTTGTGGATGATATGAACGATTCTGGGTCATGGGATCAAACCTCTAGATTTTATATAAAGCTCAAGGTTATGGTTGACATCAAAGACTCTTAGTTATGAGCTTAGAGCTCTAGATGTTATGCATAACTTAAGGTTATAGATGACAGGAATGACTCAGAGTCAGGAGCTGAGGACTTTAATGCTATACATAGGTTAGGTTGTTGATGACATGAAAGACTCCGGGTTGAGAGCTCAAGGCTCTAGATGCTATGAACAACTCACGGTTGTGGTTGACATGAACGACTCTAGGTCGTGAGCTTAAGGCTCTAGATGTTATGAACAACTCTCGACTATGGGTGAAATGAGCTACTTTTAATCATGAGTCTAGGGCTCTAGATTCTATGAATAGCTAAAAGTTATGGTTGATATGAATGACCCGAGATCCTATGAGCTTAAGCCTCTAGATGTTATGAATTGCTCTAAGTTGTGGATGATGTGAATGATTCTCCATCATGAACTCGAGCCTCTAGATACTATGAACTGCTCAGGCTATGGATGACATGAATGACTATGAGTTATGAGCTCAAGACTGTAGATGCTATCAACAACTCATGGTATTGAATAACATGAATGGCTCTAGCTCATGATAACATGCCTCTAGATTCTATGAATAGCTCAGGGTTGTAGTTGACAAGAAAGACTCCGAGTTGTGAGTGTAGGGCTCTAGATGCCATGCACAGCTTAAGGTTGTCGATGACAAGAAAGACTTCAAGTCATGAGTTTAGGGTTTTAGATGCTATGAACATCTCAAGGCTATAGTTGACATGAACGAATTTGGGTCATGAGGTCAGGGCTCTTGATGTTATGAACAACTAAGGGTTGTATTTAACATGAATGACTCTGTGTCCTAAGGCTCTAGATGCTATGAACTACTCAGGGTTGTGGTTAACAAGAATGACTCTGGGTCATGAGCTTAAGACTCTAGATGCTATGAACAACATAGGTTTGTGGTTGACATGAAGACTCCAGGTCATGATCTTAGGGCTCTAGATGCTCTTAACAACTCAATGTTATGGATGACATAAATGACACCAGTCATGAGCTAAGGTCTCCAGATTCTATGAACAACTTAGTGTTGTGGTTGATAGGAAAGAGTCTAGGACATGAGCTAAGGGTTGTAGATGCCATACACAGGTCTAGGTTGTCGATCACATGAAATACTCTAGGTCATGAGCTAAGGGCTCTAGATGCTATGAACAACTCAGGGTTATGGATGACATGAATGACTCTCGATTGTGAGCTCTAGGCTTTGTAGTTCTTTGCTAAAGCCAATCAAGAATGCAAGGAGGAAAGAAAGAGAAATCTAACATGAAGAAATTCAAGAGGACAGAAACTGTTGGAAACATTTTGAGTATTTCCTGGAGTCCATTTCATGCATAATATATGTCATTTTGAATCTTGGGAAGTCAGGAGTCCAAGGCTTCAAACGGTGTGCGAATTGGAGTTGAAACGAAGAAGTTATGGCTGTTTGAAGACAACCGCGCAAAGTTGAGCGGAAATTTCACAGCCCAAAGCCCATTTCGCAGTTGCGAAATCAGCTGTAAAACCCACCTTTGGCACACGAGTGCCATTTCGCAGCCCATGCCTCCATCTTCGCAGCTGCTAACCACTTTGCAAAATCACCTCCAAGCTGTGAATGAAGTTGTGAATCATCTCCAAGTTGCTGAATCATCTCCAAGTTGTGAAATCACCTCCAAGTTGCAAAACCAAAGTTCAAACTTGAAAAATGGACAATTCAACATGTGAATCAACGTGCGAAATCCACCTGTGCAATCTCAGATATTTGCTACCAACTAAGTTAGATTTTTTCTCAAGATATTTTGTGTAAATTTCTATTTTCTCCTTGTAATCAGTCAAAGATATTATTGGGATATTTCTTAGAAAATATCTTCTCTATATATATCTTTGAACCAATGTAAAGAAATCAATCTTATAATATATGTAATCCGATGAGAGGAGGATCAGAGGAAGAAATATATTTTACAGAGCACTTGCTCTGTTTTTCTTTCATATTTTTGTTTTCTCGTTATTTTTATTTCTAGCAAATCAAAATCTGATGATGTTTCCTCAGAGGATGAGTGGCTAGGCTCTTTGTCTCTTGGAGTGAAGAAAGCCGGGTAAGTTTCTACATGCAAAAATTGGAAGTTTTATTGTTTCAACTTTTAATGAAGAGAAAGTGTGACCCATTAATGGTTTTTATCTTTTTAGTTAACTTAAAATGCCTTTTAATCACCCGGGCCAACACTTGGTAAGGCAAGCGATCTCCATCCATTGAGATGCACTAGTTTATCTCTTACGAGCCGTTGGGAGGTGGTTTAAAGGTAGGATTTTCTAGAATAACCAACACTTGGTAAGCTTTTGGACTCTAAGGAGACATCCATTAGTTATCTCTTGTGAGCTTTTAACGAGTAATCCAAGGTTAAAGATCACCTTGAATGACAAATGCTAGGTGAGAGGCACGAGCCATTGCAAGATGAATCAATGAGAGGGATTTAGTGTTTGAACCTAATAAAGGGAAGCATCTGTACCACACGGGTTCGGGAAATAACTATATGTTAAATCCCTAATGCGAGGAAAAGAAACAAGTGACCGGAACTCTCTTTTTGTATTAGGAACCTGAGCCTAGTGATTTGAAACTCCAAGAAACACTTTTCTTAGTAAGTAATTTCCGTCACTTTATTTTTGGTTAGTTTAAAACCAACCTTTTCAAACATCTTTATGTTTTCTTTTAAAGCTAACCTTGAAATGAAAAGCCACCAATTCATCTTTGAACTAATATCAATTGTGAAGTGAAAACCCATCCTAGTGAACGATCCTAGAGCCACTATGTTATGCTAGCTAAGGGTATCCTACTACATGGTGTAATAGGTTATAAATTTTGTTGATTACTCCCGTCTAAAGACCATAATCAAGGAACACCAGCTGGACACGAATCAAATGGCACCATTGTCAAGGACCATTGAGAGGACATGAATCAGCTGATACACCAATTGGGAACGAATCAATACTATGAACAACTTAGGGTTGTGCTTGACATGAACGATTCTGGGTCATGAGCTTAGGGTGTAGGTTCTATGAACTGCCTAAGGTTGTTGATGACTTAAACTACTTTGGGTCATGAGTTGAGGTCTAGATGCTATGAACAGCTCGGGGCTATGGTGGACAAGAACCATTTCGAGTCATGATCTCGGGCCTCTAGATGCTATGAACAACTCAAGGTTATGGATGACATGAACGATTCTGAGTCATGGCCTCAAGATTCTATGAACACCTCAGGGTTGTGGTTAGTGTGAAAGGCTTCGGGTCTTGAGCTCAGGGTTCTAGAAGTTATGAACAATTCGATATTGTGGATCATATGAACGACTTGGGATCCCATGAACTTAGTCATTTAGATTTATGAACTGATTAGGGCTAGGAAATATAGTAATTATTTAGTGTCATGAGCTTAAGCCTTGAGATGCTATGACCTGCTTAAAGTTGTGGATGAGATGAACGACTCTAGGTCGTGAGCTTAAGGCTCGAGATGCTATTAACAACTCAGGATTGTGGTTGACCTGAACAACTTTGGGTCATGAGCTCAGGGGTCTAGATGCTATGAACAACTCATAGTTGTGGATGATATGAATGACTTAGTCTCCTATGACTTGAGGCCTGTAGATGCTATGAACCGCTTAGGGTTGTGGACGTTAATAACGATTCTACATCATGCGCTCAAGCCTCTATATGCTATGAACAACCCTAGGTTGTGAGCTCAAGGCTTTAGATTCTATGAACTACTCATGGTTATGGTTGACAAGAAGAAGTTCAGGTCATGAGCTCAAGCTCTAGATTCTATGAACAACTAAGGATTATGGATGACATGAGCTACTTCTAGTCATAAGCTTACAACTTTGGATGCAATGAAGAACTCCGCATATTGGATGATATGAATGACTCAGTATTTTGTGAGCTTAGTCCTCTAAATGCTATGAACAACTCAAGGCTCGGGATGACATGAACGATTCTTGGTCATGAGCCCATGGCTCTAAATGATATAAATAACTTAAGGCGATGGATGACATGAACGACCCTAGGTAGTGAGCTCAGGGCTCTAGATGCTATTAACAACTTAAGGCTATAATTGACAAGAACAACTCTAGGTCGTGAGCTCAATGCTATGAATAGATGAAGGCTACAGATGACATCAATGACTCCAGGTCATGAGTTAAAGACTCTAGATACTATGAATAACTTAGGGTTATGGTTGACACGAATGGATTTATCACGACTCTAAATGTTATTAATAGCTCAAGGCTATGAATGATATAAACTACTCTGGGTCATGAGCTGAGGGCAATAGATGCTATGAACAACTAAGCATTATGGATGATATGAATGACATAGGATCATGTGAGTTCAAGCCTCTATATGCTAAGTACAACTCAAAGTTATAGATGATATGAATTTATTTACTTCAGGAGCTCAAGGTTGTGGATGACATGAATGAATCTGGGTCATGAGTTCAGAGTTATGGATGATATGAACAACTTAGGATCCCATGAACCCAAGCTTCTAGATGTTATGAACAACTTAGGGTTGAGGATAGCATGAATGATTCTTGGTCATGAGCCAATGGCTTTAAATGCTATGAACAACTCAAGGTTGTGCATCATATGAAAGACTCTGAGTCGTGAGGTTAAGGCTTTATATGTAATGAAAAGCTAAGGGTTGTGGTTGATAAGAATGAGTTTAGGTCATGAGCTCAAGGCTCTAGATGCTATAAAAAACTCACGGTTGTTAGTGACATGAGCTACTTCGGGTCATAAGCTCATGACTTTGGATGCTATGAACAACTCAGGGTTGTGGATGATAGCAACGGCTCATGACCTCGTGACCTCAGTTCTCTAGATTCTATGAGCAGCTCAAGGTTGTAGATCATATGAATAGTTCTTAGTCATGAGATCATGGCTCTAAATGCTATAAGCAGTTGAGGGTTATGGACGACATGTATTACTTTGGGTAGTGAACTCAAGGCTCTAGATGCTATGAGCAACTCAAGGCAATGTTTCACATCAACAACTCTAGGTCATGAGCTCAACGCTTTAAATGCTATGAACAACTCAAGATTATAGTTAACATGATTGATTTCAAGTTATGAGTTGAGGGTGTGGATGACATGAGTGACTCTAGGTCATGAGCTCAGGGCTCTACATATTATGAAGAGTGTGGGCCTATGGTTAACATGAACAACTCCAGGTTGTGAGGTCAGGGCTCTAGATGCTATGAGCAACTTATGCTTGTTAATGACATGAACTACTCTAGGTCATAAGCTCAAGTCTCTAGATGCTATGAATAGCTCCATGTTATGGATGATACATATGATTATAGGTCATGAGCTCAAGGATCTGGATGCTATGAACAACTCAGGGTTGCGGATGATATGAGCGATTTTGGGTCATGAACTCAAGGTTCTAGAGATACTGAACAACTAAATGTTATGGATGAATAAACGACTTTGGGTCATGAGCTTAGGACCCTAGATGTTATGAACACCTCATTATTTTAGATGTTATGAACGACTCAGGATCTTGTGACCTTAAGCCTCTAGATGCTATGAACAACTTAGGACTCAGGATGATATGAATGATTCATGGTCGTGAGCCAATGACTTTAAATGCTACAAAATCTAAGGACGATGGATGACTTGGAGGACTTAGAGTCGTGAGCTCAGGGCTCTAGATACTATAAACAACTTAGGGCTATGGTTGACATGAAGGACTTCAGGTCATGAGCTTAGGGCTTTAGATGCTATGAATAGCTTAGGGTTGTGGATGACATAACCTACTATGGGTCGTGAGCTCAAGGCTCTAGGTGTTATGAATAACTCTGAGGTATGCTTGACATGAACAACTATGGGTCATGACGTTAGGGCTCTAGATACTATGCACAGCTCTGGTCTGTGGTTCACATGAATGACTCTGGATCATGAGCTGAGGGACTTAGATGTTATGAACAACTAAGGGTTGTCAATGCCATGAAATAATTAGGGTCATGAGCTTAGGAGTCTAGATGCTATGAATAGCTCTAGGTTGTGGATTACATGTACTATTTGAGGTCATGAGCTTAAGGCTATAAGTATTATGAACATCTCAAGGGTATGGTTGAAATGAACAACTCTGGGTCATTAGCTTAGAGTTTTAGATACTATGAATAACTCATGGCAATCAAAAGCATGAGATTCTATAGGTCTTGAGCTCAAGGCTTTATATGCTATGAATAACTCAGGGTTTTTGATCACATGAACCACTCTAGCTCATGAGGATAAGGCTCTAGAGGCTATGAACAACTCTGGGATATGGTTGAAATGAATGATCCCGAGTCATGAGCTTAAGGCTTTAAACTATAAGAATAACTTAGAGTTGTGGATAACATGGTCTACTCAGGGTTGTGATCTCATGGCTCTGAATTTCGTGAACAACATTAAGTTATGGTTGACATGAATGACTATTAGTCGTGAGTTCAGGGCTCAAGATGCTATTAACAGCTTAGGGTTGTGGTGTACATGAACGAATCTAGGTCATGAGCTTAGGGCTCTAGATGTTATGAGTAACTCAAGGTTGTGGATGACATGAAAATCTCTAGGTCGTGAGCTCAAGCCTCTAGATGCTATGAACAACTCAAGGCTGTGGATGACATGAATGACTCTGGGTTATGAGTTCAAGGCTCTAGATGCTATGAAATACTCTGGGTCTTAAGCTCAGAGCTTTGGACGCTATGAACAACTAAGGACTATCAAATACATAAGGCGATTTACATCATGAGCTGAAGGCTTTAAATGCAATCAATAGCTCTAGGTTGTGGTTCACATGAACGACTCTGGTTCGTGAGCTTAGGGCTCTAGATACTATGTAATGCTCAAGGTTGTCGATGACATGAAAGACTCTAGGTCATGAGATTAGGGCTCTAGATGCTATGCACAACTTAGGATTATGGACAACATGAATGACTCAGGGTTTGTGAGCTTAAGGCTCTATGTACTATGAATAGTTTAAGGTTGTGGTTGAGATGAACGACTTTTGGTTATCATCTCAAGGCTTTACATCCTATGAACAACTTAGGGCTATGGATGACTTGTGCTACTTTTGGTCATTAGCTCAAGGCTTTAGATACTATGCATAAGTTAAAGCTGTGGTTGACATGAACGACTTTAGGTCATGAGCTTAAAGCCTAAAATGCTATGAAAGCTTAGGGTTGGTGATGACTAGAGCAACATTGGGTCATAAGCTTCGGGCTCTAGATGCTATGAACAACTCTTGGCTATGGTTGACTTAAATGACTTCAGGTCATAAGCTTAGGACTCTAGATGCTATGAACAACTTAGAGCTATTGATGACACGAAAGAATCCAGGTCATGAGCTTAGGGCTTTAAATGATATGAACAACTTAAGGTTGTGGATACAAAGAACATCTCAAGGTTGTGGTTAACATGAACAACTTCCGGTTGTGATCTAAGGGCTTTAGATGCTATGACCAACTCAGGGTAGTCGAAGACATAAGTTACTCTAGGTCATGAGCTCAGGGCTTTAGATGTTATGAACAGGTTTTAGCAACGGTTGACATGAACAACTTCAGGTCGTGTGCTTAAGGATCAAGATCCTATGAAGATCTCAAAGCTATGGATGGAATCCACTACTCTGAGTCATGAGCTTAAGGCTCTAGATGCTTAATTACTACTCAAAAAGTGCTATTTGATAGCTTGTAATTAACTCTTTTAAACACTTTTGAGTAGTAGTTATTACCTTTTAACTCAATTAACATATTAAGGACCTTTGCAATCATTTCTAATCAAATTGTGTAAGTTTTGGTGTTTTTGTTAGTAATTTGATCACCAAAGCAATCCGAGATTGAGGAGAGTTCTATGGAATCCATGGCAAATCAATGGGAAGCTCAGTAACATGAAGAACCAAATCTTTGAAGCTTTATAGTCCTTTGCCATAAGGAAATCATGAATGCAAGGAGGGGAAGCAAAGAGAAATCTAACATGAAGCATTCAAGAGGACATCACCTGACAGCCACTTTTGGAGTAATTTCTAGAGCTCAATTTGTGCATACTATTGTTGTTTCGAAGCTCGGGAAGTCAACAATCCAACGCTTCAAATGGTGCACAATTCGGAGTTGAAATGAATGAGTTAGAGTCATTGGAAGCCAATCACACGAAACTGAAGGCCAATTTCGCGGGTTGCGAAATCAGCCTTTGGCTGCGAAATGGTGTCCTTCATGCTGCAAAATTTCGCAGCCATCTTGCACACATGCGAAATTCACCTGAGTGCTTCCCGATATTTACGACCGACATTTTTAGATTTTTTGCTTCAGATATTTGATGTTTAAATCCTCATTATCTCCTTGTAATCCACCTATCATAGGATTCCTTAGTCTTTAAGCAAGAACAAAGGGTAACTAGCCTCATATATATTGTTTGTAATTTCCATTACAGTGATATGTCGGGGAGCTTGTTCTTAGAGACATCCTTTGTATAGTTTTGAAAGGAAGTAAAATACAGAGCTTTTGCTCTGCCTTACCTTCTCGTTTTGATTGTATTATATTTATTTTTTCTTACTAGCCAAACAACCTCTGAGGATGTTTCCTTAGAGAATGAGTGGCTAGGCTTTTAGTTCCTTGGAGCTAAGGTTGCCGGGTAAGGCCACGAATGCAAGAATTTGTAGTTTTGTTGTTTCAGCTATTAATGAAGAGCGAGTGTGACCCATTAATGATTTCTATGTTTTTAGTTAACTTAAAACGCCCTCAATTCACCTGAGCAACACTTGGTAAGGCAAGTGATCTCCGTCCATGGAGATGCACTAGTTTATCTCTTGCGAGCTTTTGGGAGGTGACTTAAAGGTAGGATTTTCTAGAATTGCCAACACTTGGTAAGCTTTTGGACTCTAAGGAGACATCCATTAATTATCTCTTGTGAGCTTGAGAAGGGAGGTCCAAGGTTAATGATCACCTTGAATGGAAAATGCTAAGTGAGAGGCATGAGCCATTGCAAGTTGCTTCAGTGAGAGGGAATTAGTGCTAAAATCCATTAAAGGAAACATCTCTACAACACCGGTTAGAGAATTAACTATATGTTAATTCTCTAATGCGAGGAAAAGATTCAAGTGACCGGAGCTCTGTTTTTGCATGAGAAGCCTCCCCTGTGAACCTAAAACTCCAAGGAATGTTTTTCTTCATAAGTAATTTCCATTATTTTCTTTGTAGTTAGCTTAAAACAAATCCTTTTTCAACCAAAGTTTATGTTTTCTTCTTAAGCTAACCTTGAAATGAAAAAGCACCAATTTAACTTTGAATTGGTATCAGTTGTAAGTTGAAAACCCTTCCTAGTGAACGATCCTAGAGCCACTATGCTATATTAGCTAAGGCTATCCTAGTGCATGGTGATATAGGTTATAAATTTTGTTGATTACTCCCGTTTGAGGATCAAACTCATGATACACCATTGGGACACGAATCAATGCTATGAATAACTCTAGGTTATGGATGACATGAGTTACTTTAGGTCAGGATCTTAGGGC
The DNA here is from genome assembly GCF_004353265.1 of Vitis riparia. NCBI lineage: Eukaryota > Viridiplantae > Streptophyta > Magnoliopsida > Vitales > Vitaceae > Vitis > Vitis riparia. Next base: position 1,744 of record NW_023269684.1, on the reverse strand, counting down.
TATAGATGCTACGAATAGTTATGAGTTATGGTGAAAATGAACAACTTTAAGTCGTGAGCTTAGGTCTTTAGATGCTATGAACCGCTTTGGGCTATGGATAAAATAGGCTACTCTTGGTGGTAAGCTTAAGGGTTTAGCTGCTATGAATAGCTCTAGGTTGTGGCTTACATGAACAACTTTGGGACGAGAGCTCAAGGATCTGGATACTTTTAATAGCTTACAATTATGGATGACATGAACTACTATGGGTCGTAAGCTCGAGGCTCTAGATGCTATGAACAACTCTAGAATTTGGTAGACATGAACAACTCCTTATCGTGAGCTTTGGCCTCTTGATGCTATGAACAACTCAGGGTTGTCAATGACATGAAAGACTATAAGTCGTGAGCTTAGGGCTCTTGATGTTATAAACACCTCAAGGCTGTGGATGACATGATCTACTCTGGGTTGTGAGGTCAGGGCTTTAAATGCTATGAACAACTCAGGTCTTTGGATCACATTAGCTACAATGGATCATGAGCTTAGGGCTCTCAATGTTATGAGTAGCTCTAGGCTGTGGTTGACTTGAATGACTCTGGGTTGTGAGCTTAGGTCTTCAAATGCTATGAACCGCTTTGGGCTGTCGATAATATGGGCTACTCTAGGTCATGAGCTCAGGGCTTTATCTGCTATGAATAACTCTGGGCTATGGCTAACATGAACAACTCTAGGTCATGAGCTCAAGGCTCTGGATGTTATTAACAGCTCATAATTGTGGATGACATGAGCTACTATGGGTCGTGAGCTCAGGGCTCTAAATGCTATGAATAGCTCTAGATTTTCGTAAATATGAATGACTCCCAATTGTCAATGAAATTAAAGACTACAGTTCGTGAACTCAAGGATCTTGATGTTATGAACAACTCAAGCTTGTGGATCACATGATTTGCTCTAGGTGATACGTTCCCAATTGGTGTCTCAACTGATTCATGTCCTCTCCATGGTCCCTGACAGTGGTACCATTTGATTCGTGTCCAGCTGGTGTCCCTTGATTGTGGACCTCAAAAGGGAGCAATCAACAAAATTTATAACCTATTACACCATGTACTAGGATAGCCTTAGCTAGCATAGCATAGTGGCTCTAGGGTCGTTCACTGGGATGGGTTTTCACTTCATAATTGATATTAATTCAAAGATGAATTGGTGCTTTTTCATTTCAAGGTCAGCTTTAAAAGAAAACATAAAGATGTTTGAGTGAAAAAGGTTTGGTTTTAAGCTAACCAAAAATAGTAACTGATTTTAATTACAAAGAAAAATGTTTCTTGGAGTTTCATATCACTAGGCTCAGATTCTTTGTACAAAAAGGGAGTTTTGGTCACTTGTTTCTTTTCCTCGCATTAGAGAATTAACATATAGTTAATTCTCTAACTGGTGTGGTACAGATGCTTCCCCTTAATGGATTCAAACACTAAATCCCTCTCACTGATGCATCTTGCAATGGCTCATGCCTCTCACCTAGCATTTGCCATTCAAGGTGATCCTTAACCTTCGATTACCTGTCAAAAGCTCGCAAGAGATAACTATTGGATGTCTCCTTAGAGTCCAACAGCTTACCAAGTGTTGGCTATTCTAGAAAATCCTACCTTCAAACCACCTCCCAAAGGCTCGCAAGACATAAACTAGTGCATCATAATTGATGGAGATCACTTGCCTTATCAAGTGTTGGCCTAGGTGACTTAAAGGCGTTTTAAGTTAACTAAAAAGA
>NW_023269681.1:152193-311421 GCF_004353265.1 Vitis riparia | reverse complement strand
ACCAACCTTGAAAATTGAATTTATTAATTCAATCATTACCAAGTTGGGTAGCATCAGAAGGGATTTGAGATAAGTTCACCTAGAGAGTTCATTAAAAATAGCAGGAGACTCCATTTCAACAAAAGAGTGGGACCCACTAGGACATATTAAGTCAATGAGATGACCTTTATCCTCCCATTTTTGTTGCTCCTTCTCCTTCAACCTCTCCAGAGCCAGTTCAAGTGCATAAAAAGGAAAGTCTTCTTCATTGAAGTAGTCTATGGACTTTGCCACAGGTTGAGTTTGACTCAATTTTTCTTGAATAGCACTCAATTTACTGGACAATGTCGGAGCGTATTGCATGTAAACCCTAAATATGTAGTGGAATCGTTTGTTCTTTATGTGTAGAACTGCTAAATTTGATATGCTTCTCTAATAAGTAATAAGCTGATGGATGTGTTTTTTGTATAATTTGTCATACAAAATGGGTGACTGACTACTTTACCTTAATCTGTTTGAACTATCAAAGCAAAGGAGTAATATACGAAGGAGCCTACCATTTCCTTCCCTAAAATAGATATATCTGAATTGATGCATTATTGTTTATCTTCACTGAAAAAAACGATTAAAAATATATAGAGCGATCTGAGAAGGAAAAATTCACATTCAAATAATCTCCCAAGTGACAAAAAGCACTTCCATGACTAACAACTAACCTATTTACAGAGTTTCAAATACCAAGTGCCACAATCCCTATCAACAAAACTCCTAAAATCATCTAATAATGTCTTAAAATAAAACCAAAGTCAGTTAATTACCAATCCTGAGAAGATAAATATAGATCAAAAGTAGACTTAGGGGTTCGGTATCAAAATATCTATTCCAAATCGATTCAAGAGGATAACACCTTGCACGGTCATATCTTGCCTTGATATCAAAATTGTTTTGACACATAGACATCAGTGGATTTGGTGTCAATTGGTTATATATATAATATGAATATACAAAAAATATTTTATTTTTTGTTAAGGATAAAGATAGAAAAAAAATTTGGGCCCATTTACAGTACCAAAGTGTACCTTTTCTTTCTGGGAGGTACCACCACAAATTATATAGTGCCACGTATACATCTGCAAGTTTCATTATTTTACCCATCCCATTTGTTTATATTTTTGTACTTTGATCTCATTTGTTTGCACCTTCATTCGATGACCTACATCGCACTATATACATTTAATGATCCAAATTTGAAGTTCCATAGGTATCACCACAATACCTTTGCATTTTCCAAAATTTTACCATTTCTTTTGTTAACTTTATAGACAACTAACTAATTAAACAAAATATCAGGTTTTCTCTTTTATTTCCTTTTTATATTATTTTATAAACTTTTCTTGAAGGTAAAAGAAATAAAAAAAAACATAAAAATTTGTTGGGCCATTTTAGTAATTAGCCTGTCTACGCAGCCATTGAATATAAATTTAAGCATATATGTGGATCATATATTTATTTATTGTTTACATGTGAAATTGTCGCAAATCTGCAGTAGCTTATGGGGACTGCACTGCCAAGCCTGCCATTGAAGTGATGAGCCAGCTCACTGTACCCTTTTCTGAAAGAAAATTCAGCATTACATTGTTTTACATATTTGCTTACTATTTAAAACTGAATATGCCCCATGACTTCTGGATTTTGTGAACAAAATATTAAGCCTGTATTCACACCTTCATCTCTCCCAATGCAACTCATTAATACTTTCTGATCCTCATCTCTTTCTTAATTCAATTTCAACTCTTGCTTTTGCCATGGATTGTGTGGGCCAAGAGCCTTTAAACAAGACTGTGGGCTTGGATTTGGTCTGAGGAATAAATTGTAGATTGCTGGAGTAATAAGGTTCTTAGAGAAAACAAACAATTACAAAGAGGATAAAATTTAGGAGAATTAAAATTTTATTTTATTTCACTACTCTCTTATTCAAATATAACATAATCTCTTCTCTACAAATAGTCGCACTTAATAAAATAGAAACTCCAAATAATAAATATAAAACCTTTCAGGATTTGATGACTAAAAAATACAAGCTAAAATAATCACTCAAGATAAAATATTATCCCTTAACTTTTAGAAACTCGATCTAATTATATTATTTAAGAATTTTTAAATCAAGTTCAACTTTTCAAAATGCCCCCTTCAACTTAATTTGTGACTTCAAGTATCATCTTTAATTTTCTAAAATCTTCAAACTTGAGAGGTTTGGTAAAAATATCCCCAATTTTATCTCGAAATTTGTAAATTTTAATTGTACTTCCTTCTTCACAATGCACTCTCTAATAAAATCATATCTTGTATTGATACGCTTGCTTCAATCATGAAAAACTAGAATTTTTCATAATGTAGTCGTTGATTCATTGTCTACATAAATATATGTTGGTTCCTTTGTGGCAAATTAAGCACTTCCAACAAATTTTTTAAGCCAAATTGCATGACATACACATGATGTTGCCAAAATAAATTCCACTTCACAAGTTAAGAGTGTCTCAATAGGTTATTTCTTTGAGGTTTAAGTGAATGTAGTATCTCACATAAAAAATAATAATAAAAAAAATAAAAAATAAAAATAAACCACAAAGCCAATGGTGGTCTTTTGATCATCCAAATCTTCGCCCCATTCATATCACTATATCTAACAAGCATAAAATTACTAGAGATGAATAGTAAAATTATGATTAAATGTACCTTTGATGAAGTGAAGAATTGGCTTAGCAATCTTTATTTGAGTCATTATGGTGCTCCATAAAACTACTAATAAGTCCAAATTCAAAAGGATTGTAAGACCTTGAACAAGTCAAATAGCATAGGTTTCCAACCAAAGAGTTACATTATGTTAGCTCCCCCTTTTCTCCTTCTTCGTATCTTCATAATTTAAGTTCACATTCTATTGGTGTGTTCACTGAATTACACATATAAATGTCAAGCTTTTTGAGAATTTCTTTTTCCAATATACCAAATTAATAACTAAGATTTAAACAATATACAAAAGTAAAAAATCTAAACCAAAATCTCAATAAAGACAAATTCCAACTGAACCATCACTCCTTACCCAAACTGATGTACCTAAAAAATATCAACAAGAGCAAATAAGTTTAAAGCTCAATAAGGAATATTGATATAATTTCTTAGATAAAAACTTTTTAATTATGAATATAAATAGGAGATACAATTTACAATCTTTTTCATAAAAACTCTTGAATTTAAACATGTTAAACATCCAAAAAAATTCAACAAAACTTTTTCATATTTATATCAATAACAATTTTAGATCAAAATATATCAAATGTTATAATAAAGGGTGTTTGATTAGATGAGACTTTTACAAATAGGTGGCTAGCCTCGTATTTATCCCTTTTAAGGTGATGGAACCAAATACTACAAGTATTACTAACCTTTAGTTAAACCCCTAAAAGTTAGGATTCAAAATAATTACATTCTTCGTGAAGAATGTAAATGTCAACAATAATACTTCAACTAGGATAAAATAAACTAGAGTCAAACACTTTTGTTTCATTTATTTAAACGTATAGAAAACATAATATTTCCATATTTTTCTTTTATAAATAAAAAATATTCTAATAAATATTTCATGCAAAATGTATTTGATTCATACAGAAAAACAAAAATAATATTTACACAATAAAAAACAACATATAAAAAAATATTTTCTTTTAGAAAATTTATATTAAGTTCCCTTACCTCAAACAACACTAAAAATCTAGAAGAAATTAATCATGACGAACCTTCTTTTTAGCTAACATAACCAAAAAAAAAAAAAAAATAGTTGTTACTACTGAATATTTATCTAAAGTTATAAATTTGACAATCCTAATAATATTTTGTATTAATATTAATACTCTTATTTACCAACATTAATTTAGAACTCTACAAAGTTGTTTCTAAGAGTATAATTTAATTAAACTAAAATTTTATTTTGTTTATTATCTTAAAAGTTTAAAACTAAATATTGCCATTTTTATTATTTCACTACACCATCATATGACTCCTCGTACACCTTTTCGTACTAAATCCTCAATTAAGCTTAGATTTCTGACCCTTGAGAGGTTAATAGGAAGGTATTTACAGGCAAAAGCCCAAAGAGTCTTGATTTTGGAAGGTTTTCCAATTGAATTTACGTGAAATACTCAGTAGAAATTGCATGACCACTTAATCCAACTCATTAACTGCTTAATGCATGCCTCAAGCGCTTGAGCATCTTAAGTGCTTGAGTGCCTCGGGAGCTTGAGCGCTTTGTGCGCTGAGCCTGGCTGAGAACATTGAGCGCTTGAGCACATCGAGCACTTGAGCATCGCGGGAGCTTGAGCAATCCTGAGCACTTGAGCTCTCCAGGCCACTTGAGTGATTTTGAGTGCTTGAGCGGTCTAGGCCGCTTGAACGATCCTGCACTATTTTAAAAAATATTTTTTGTACAAAATAAAAACCAATCCTCTTAATACCTTAATGAAGCCTAATATGACACATGTCAAACCTTTTTAGACTTGCTGTGACTTCCCAATTGGATAAACAACAACCTTTGATCTTTAATGGACAGTAAATCACTATCTAAAAAAACTTCTAAGGCCAAACGTAAAGATGAACAAAATTGCCAACATATAAACAAGACTCAATGTCCTAACAATCCCCTATTTGGCAATTTTGTGACAAAACATCATTACATAAACCCGCCCGAATTCTCATAACGGACTTTACATAACACACATTAACGCTTAATTAAAACCAAACTAAGGAAAAGCTTCGCATCATCTTGTAGTACTTATGTTCCAACCCTGTAACTTGCACACATATAAAAACTATGCAAAAGGTAAAACATTGTGAGGGATAAAATAATGTCGTGAAAGCAAAACAAGATAGTTAGAGGTTTTGCTTAATGCATTGTGAAAGCATGAAAAAGAAAGAAATTCCGGTAATGACACCAAGGTACAAAGCAAAGCTTGAGAGGAATATAGATGAATACAAATCGACCAAACATAATAGAAGCTTAATAAGACATATATAATAGATCACTAATGATGCCTAGAGATCTATTTCCAATCAGAAAATAGGCAATGAAAACCATGAGAAGAAGCTTCTGTGACTAAGATTAGTTCTAGAGAGATAGTCTATTCAAATAGAAATATTTTGGAGGAAACATTCGTATTAGGTATCTCTTTATACTATCTAAGTTATGCTTTCATAAATTGATTTGGTTTTCTCCAATGTCTCAAGTTTAATTTCCTTCAATATTTCAATTAAATGAATAAACAAATGAAAGAATTCAAAAATTATTAATTCTAACTCCCCCTAAATTGAGGAGTTTCTTTATGTCTAAGTTTATCCTATGCTCACCGTATATCCCCCTATTTATATCTCCTCATTTTTAAGTAAATTAAATATTCAATGATCTCATTTTTTGTCACAAAAATGGCAAAGCAATGAATATATATCAAAAATTGATTCTAGATACATAGATAAGCAATATGAAAACAATCTAGATCAACAAAAATACATAAAGATAAATAAAATAAACAACTAAGCATCAAGTGGCAGCGGAGAAGTAGAACTCAAAGTGCCCTAAGAGTGGATCCAAGAGATGATGTAGTCGAGCTATCCCTTAATCTCTTGGAGCTGAAGATCCTAAGAATCCAATCTCTAGTGGATAAAGGCTATGGAATCCTGCGACTCTCGGGCAATATAGTCGACAAAAGTAGAAGCCTTGTGTACAACTCGAGAAAAACTTGCATAACCATGACTCAAGCAAGTCCTTAAAGCAAGCTCTGGAATGTCTACCTCCAAAACACCACCCTGCTCCATAACTTAGAGCTCGTCCTCATTATCTACTACCTCCTGATGTTATCTTATGTCCTGTGGACCATGAGCTGGGGGCATCATCAGACCGTAGACATGGTTGTAGTGCTGTGCCCAAGAGCTCCCATCCAGAAGGGAATGGGTAGCCTGGGCCCCTAATGCAGGGTCAATCTCAAAACCCACATCCTCTAGAATCTACGAGATGAGGAAGGCAAAGAGGAGAGTGTCTCCTCTGAAAGAAGGATCACGAAGGGGTGTGATCATATCTAGGATGACTTGACCTATGACAAACTGCTGGCCAAAAAGAATGATTTGAATCAAATGAGCAAAAGGCCAATGGATCTAGGTATGGTAAAAAGATGGGTAGAAAAAGTAAGTGAAGAGGTCGCAAGCAACCATACTGGCTTAGAGAAGCCAGTGATCGGAATATATGAAGAAAGGGGGTGAAAACCTCTATAAAGTGAGGTCAGAATGGCATCAAGCTCTGCTCGAGTGTGAGCCTATACCCTTGGAGAAAATGAAGGAACATTAGCCTCTAATCTCGGCATGCCTAGTACATGCCAGATGGAGTGAAAAGAAACTAAGAAAGACTAACCGTACATGGTCACCCAAATGGTGACCCCGGGTAACAATAGAATGCATGTTTGCATAGAATATGCAAACCAAATGAAGATAGTAAGTCCCTTAGAGAGAAAACAAGGTTTCCCAACCCCTTTCTTAGGCAATGGTAGGAAGGATGGTGTCCTGGAAAGCTCTGAGGTCGACGACACACTCAGCCTTGACTCGACGATCACGAAAAAAATGATAGTAACGCTCTCATGCCTCTTGGCAATGGAAGCACTCATCTGGAAATGCATTTAGGTCAAAATAACCATAGAGTGAGATGCCCTAGACAGGCTCAGGTGACCTAGGAGGGGTCACCTACCTTTGACGTCTACAATTGGACATAACTACTATGTAGAATCTGAAAGGTCATAAAGTACAGAAAAATTAACAAAAAATAGGAGAAAAACTAAACTATTAGAAACACTAATCACGACGTGTAAAACAATATTATACGAACGAAAATGAGAAATATGAAACGAATTGACCTCAAACAAGAAAAAGACAACCTAGAGCACTTGAAAAGAAATAGAAAGGTTGGAAATGAATTGAGCGCACTAGATGACCCTTATATAGCCATTAGGAGCGCTCGATGCGGATTAGCGCTTGAACGTCACAAACGCTCAATGCAGCGCTGGATATAACTTATAATGCTTGATTGCTTAGAGCACTGGATGGAGTGCTTCAACGCTGAGAGCAGCGCTTGAGTGCTTGAACCTTCAAGCCAATTCAAGATTAAACAAACCAAGGGAACTTGGGAACTAGGAATAATTTATTTTAAATAATTGAAAATCAAAAAACAACTCAAGAAACACAATGGTAAACAACTTAGGTAGATCATCATGTTAAAAAACTTTCAAAATTAGCTCAATCGGTAATAAATCATGTAGGTTACTTTAGATTGCATATTTCAATCCATCAAGAATGAGGTTTCAAGATCATAGGTCAAAGTTAATCACAATCTTAGTTTTGAAACCTAATGCATAACCATCAATGTATAAGAGAGCCAACATAGAAACATGAGAATTGATGCTCAAGGGAATACAACTTATTGTCTAGTTCTATGTTTTGAAATTGATCATTTAGAAGAGATCTAGTCATGCCTTTAGTCAAATTAAAAAACACATATAGTCAACTTGAACTAAGATCACCAGATTTTTTTTAACATGGCCTCGTTGATTTACATCCGACACAACTTGACTCTCCCTCAATTCGATATCATTTTTCTTTTTCTTTTCTTTTTCTTTTTCTTCTTCTTTTGAAAAGTGGAGGCATTGTACACCATGATCAATTTGATTTTTCATTTTGTTTTCATTCATGGTTGCCTTTGTATCCACTTTGAGGGTGTTTTCAAATGTCGCACGTGAGCAGTTTACATTTAAGAGCATGAATCTTGGAAAAGGTATATGAGAGTTAAGCTTAACCAATGATTCAATATTTTGCGCCGACTCATTTTGTGAAACAAATATAATGATCACAGTCAAACAAGGTATGTGGATAATAAGATTTAAGCATGACAATAGATCCTTCCAAAATAATCAAAGTCTATTTTATGAGTTCAACTTAAGAAGTCTCCCTCTTGATCAAGTTCCAGATCTAACTAAGGTTGAAATTCTAGTATACAAAGATATTTAATTATTAGGAATCAATTACATCAATAGTGATTAACAAATATCTATGAGTCCATTCACATCAAGTCTTGTAGATATAGTATATTTCTCTAGTTCACAAACTCGAGGTATTGCAAATTATGCTAATATATCAAGTAATAAAACAAAAATCATATGCCCAAGCTAATAAAAAAAAGGCCAAAGGAAACAAACATAAAATAGACAAGGAGTTCAACACCTTCGAACCTATACCTTTGATTATTAATTGATTAGGCATATGCCCGATGATTTCCTGAGGTACTCAAACCAAAGAAAATCCAAGGGTTTGGTAAGAATATCTATCAATTGATGTTCAGTGGAGACAAACTCTAGAGAAACAATTTTTTCTTTAACAAGATCCCTAATGAAATGATGACGAATTTCAATGTGTTTAGTACAAGAATGAAAAACAGGATTCTTTAAGATACTTATAGCACTAGAGTTGTCATAGTGTAAATTTATGCTCCCTTGCTCAATTCCATAGTCTTTTAGCATTTGCTTCATCCACAGGAGTTGCATACAGTAGCTTTCAACAACAATATATTTAGTTGCGACAATAGATAAGGATATAGAGTTTTGTTTCTTTCTAAGCCAAGTCACAAGACAATCACCAATAAAAAAACAAGCACCAAATGTGCTTTTTCTATCCTCAACATTTCCGGCCTAGTCAACATTGGAATATCCAACAATCATAAGAGAAGAATCATAGAGATACCACAAACCATAATTAGGAGTCCCATTTATATATCAAATAATTCGTTTAATAGTTGTTAAGTGTGACTCCTTAGGGTTTGATTGGTACCTAGCACACGCTCCAACACTAAAAGATATGTCAAGACAACTCGTTGTGAGGTATAGTAAGCTTCCTATCATATTTCTATAAAGCTTTTGCTCAACATCTTTACCAAATGCATCCTTACTAAGCTTAGTGGTAGTTCTCATAGGCGTCCTAGAATGTTTAAAGGATTGTAGACCAGATTTCTTAACTAACTCCCTAGCATACTTGCATTAAGAAAGAAAGATTCCATTTTAGTTGTCTAATGTGCAATCCTAGGAAGAAGGTTAGTTCACCTACCATGCTCATCTCGAATTCAGTCTTCATCTCTTCGACAAAACTAAGAGAAAGGTCACTAGAGGTAGCTCCAAAAACTATATCATCAACATAAATTTGATCCACTAACAACTCATCATTGGACCTATTAACAAACAAGGTTCTATCAACTCCCCCTCTCTCAAACTTTTTTCTCCAAAAGATAGGTCATGGACCTCTCATACCAAGCTCTAGCGGCTTGCTTTAATCCATAAAGAGCTTTCTTTAACCTATAGACATAATTGGGGAATTTTGGATCCTCGAATCCCTTAGGTTGCTCAACATAAAACTCTTCACTCAGAATTCCATTTAGAAATGCACTCTTGAGATCCATTTGGTAAGGCTTTATCCTCAAGAAGCATGTTATTGCCAAAAGTATCCTAATTGATTCTAATCTAGCTACGAGTACAAATGTCTCTTCATAATCAATGCCCTCTATCTATGAGTATCATTGGGCAACCAACTTTGCTTTGTTTCTCACAATGACCCCATTTTCATCTTGCTTATTCTTGAAGATCCATTTTGTATCTATGACATGTTTATCTTTAGGCCTAGAGACTAAATACCACACATCACTCCTAGTGAATTGATTTAACTCTTCTTAGAGTGTGGTAGTCTAAGATTCATCTCTTAAAGCTTCCTTCACATTCTTTGGCTCCAATTGGGAGGCATGGAAAACAAGACTCATCTTATTTGATCTTGATTGTCTCTTAGTAACCACTTGTTCATTAACATTTCCTATGACATTTGAGATTAGGTGGTTCTTGGGTATTCTGGGTCTATGCTTATTCCTTGTTTCTTCAAGAATGTCATCTAGAGGTATAGTTCATCATTGTTAGGGTCAATGTCTCTTTCAGGGGTATTGTTAAGGTTTTCTTTTGTGATTTCCAAGTCTTAAGGGTTATCCCCAATTGATTCATGGGTTAAAATTTGATTCTCAATTATATCTTTGTCATACTCAGTATCATTTCTAACCACATTAGGGGTTGAAAATTCATGTTTAATTCCTTTAGGCTCGCAAAAGATGTCAGTCAACATCCACATTATCAAACTCTCTTCCCCTATCACTCCTAATCCTTACAATTGGATGACCTATTTCTACTTGTATTCTATCGAATAAAGACTTTAAATGCTCTATGGCCTCTAATTTCTCCTTTAGAAAACTCACAAAAGAGTATCTCGAAAAATCATCTACAACCACAAGGACATATCTCTTGCCACCTCTGCTTTTAGTTCGCATTGGACCCATAAGATCCATATGAAGCAAGTCTAAAGGTTTAGTGGTCCTTATCTCCTTAACCCTTTGTGAGAACTCTTAGTTTGTTTACCTTTCATTCACTCACGACAAATGGGTTTAGGTAGATAGTTATTTTATAGTCCGATAGATAGTTATTTTAGAAAACACTTCCAACATTAAAAAAAAAAAAATGTTTTTAAAGAAAAATCAAATATTTAATAAAATTTTAAAACTAATTTTAAAAAGTTTTAAAATCATTTTTAGTTCTTTTAACATTAATAAAAAATCATTTATAAGAATTTTTGAAAAAATATTTGATAAATAATTCTCTTAAAAACACTTACAAAGAAAACACTTAGAATACAAACATTAGCAAACAATCTTAATATAATACCACTTGTCATTCACTTTAAAGTTACAAAAGAAATAAATAAAAAATTACATGAAAAGCTCAACAAGCTCAATCAAAGACATATATGTAGTCTACAATTTTGGATAAGCAATACATGACCAAAACAAGCAACTCCATAATTCATGTTCCACATCCATAATTTGAGATTCTTGAAACGTTTTTCTGAACCATTTTCTTATGAAAAGAAAAAAACCTGCAAAAATGAAAAGAACCAAATTACATCTCGGTTAGTTTACTCACCTAAATTAAAAAGATATAAAGAAAAAAAAAAAGGATGAGAAGAGAGAAAGAAATGAAAGCGAAATTACCTGGAGATGAAAGGAAAAAAGAGACGAACTGGGTGAGCTGCCCCCAATGTATCATCACCTTCATTTAGGCACAAAATATTGAGTGAGTTTCTGCTTAATGGTTTGATCTTCCCAATCCAACCCATCCCACCAGTGTTGTTCTCCCTCGATTTTACGCAAACAGTTGGTGTTGGAATCAAATGTCAGCTTCCTTAGCCTTGGACAGTGTTTCACAGTGATCTCTCTTAGGGAAGGAAATGTCAGAGCTCCTCCACATATACTCCTTAGATTTGATAAATAAGATAAACTGAGAGTTGTGAGTACTGAGAATGCATCTGAACATTGTTCAACTTCTGAAATTCCAATCTCTTCATCTTCTGTGATCACGTCTTGCATTGACTCGCAGTATTCCACACGGAGAGACAAAAGGTTTGGAGCAAAAGCAAGACATGTCAAGTGCAGCAATTTTGGACACCTAATTATCTCCACTTCGGAAAGTTTGGAGAATTCTTGTCCCCTTCCCAGATTGATTTTCACATCTGCCAAATCAAAACATCTCCATATTTGAAGAATCTGTAGGTAAGGGGATAGTTCCATTGTCGTCATGCCAGTGCAGTCTTGTAGGCTTAGCCTTCTTATGCTCCTTCCTAACTTGTGGGAGTCGACTGACTTTTGGGTGTGAAGGACACTTCTTAGAGGGATAGATATGTCACTCACATGTTTCAAGCACGCTAGCTCCTCTAAGAGGAATCCCCAGTCTCCATTGCAACCTATGGAAGCATAAAGACTGAACAACTGCAAAGATGAAAGGCTTGATATCAATTGAGATGGAATTGTTTCAAGTTTTTCCATATCATCCAATATCAAGCACCTTAGTTTTGTCAAATTTTTGAGCTTCATTGGGAGACTCTCTATTTCTGTTTTTGACAAATTAAGATAATGCAGAGTTTTTAGGTTACCAATCTCTGCAGGCAACACCATCAACTCAGAATTTGACAAGTCCAGAACTCTAATGACAGACATGTGTGTAAAGAATTGGCTTGGAAATGACTTCATCGACTCACCTGATGCAAGCAAAGTCTCGAGATTTCGAAAATTCCGGTGGTTCAGTGGAATCTTCAATACTATTATCCCACAACGACATTCTTTGGGTCTCCTTCCACTCTGCAATTTCGTGACCTTCAATCCATCTGACATGCTCTTTTATCACGCATTTGTTCTTCTTCTTCCCATTTTCACAAGCCAACCACAAAGCCATGTCCCGAATCACATCATGCATTTTTACATGCTTTTCGGATTGACCACACTCCAACAGACATGAAGCATTTAGCTGTTCAATAATTTCCTCTCCATTAGTACGTGCATCATGTATGTGACGCCATTCACCGAGAAACCCCTCCCCTATCCATAGTTCTATGAGCCGCTTGCAAGAAATTTCCCAATCTTCCGGGAACATGGAGCAATATAGGAAACATGATTTGACGTTGGGTTTGCTCAAGTTGTCATAATTCAATGCTAAAACTCGAAACAAATCATTCTCCATACCTGGAACTTTTGATGGATAGCTCTGCAACAGTTCTATGTTTTTCTGCCATTCTTGGGGAGTTTTCTTTCCTTTCATTGCTCCTCCAGCAATCATGAGGGCAAGTGGCAGGCCTTTACATTCTTCAACGACAATCTTTGCGAGCTTGGGTATCCTTGGATGAGAATTGAAGGTGGCTTCTCCCACATTGCTTTGAAACAAAGCGAAGGCGTCCTTGAATTTCAAGCATTCCACTTTAATGCTCTCAGCTCCCATAGCTTCACACACATTCAAAAATCGTGTTGTAAATATTACTTTGGACATATTTTGATCATTCAGAGGAAACCCGATTTTTAAGAGATTTAGCTGCTCCCATATGTCATCTAACAAGAGTATAAATTTCCTTGTTTTTAAGATATTGTATATTTCCTTAGCCTTTTCATCCTCACTCCTACCTTTCCATCTGTTATCAGGAGCGTCACACTGACGGAGAACCATTTCTTGGATTTTTTCCACACTTGCCGGTTTAGACACAACAACCCAAATCACTTTATCAAATTCAAAGCTGGTTTCGAGGAATTCATTATTGATTCTTTTCAAGAGGGTTGTTTTCCCCACACCCCCCATCCCGTATAATCCAATAGTTCTCACCTTGTCATCTTGCAGGCATCTCCATACCTCCTCAGACAAGGAATCCAAGCCCACCACCGTGTTGTCCAAAGGCAGCTCGATCACTGGAAGTGTAGGCGAAGGGGCAGCGACCACCTCGATCGCCGGAGGTGTAGGCAAAGGGGCAGCCACCTCTTGGAAATTATTTGCCTCACTGCACAATTGAGACACAGCATTAATCTTTTTAGGTACCATCTTTCCAAGCTCGTAGCTGGCGCGACAGTTTCCGAGACATTTCTTCTTGATTTCTTCTTCTCCTTTTGTCAACATTTCGTTCACTTCTCCTTCCATGGATTCTACGTTGCGGATCCAGCCAGTCACTACATGTTTAATCTCCTTCTGAAGTTTCTGTTCATCTTCCACCCTTTTCTTCACATCTTTATACACATTCTTAAGTTCCTCCATTTCATCTCTCAAAGACTTGAGATTTTCCGGGAGTTGACGGATGTAAACAGCACGCTTATCACAGCAATCCCATAAGCAGTTGACGATTTTCAGGATTGGACTCACAAAGTCCATGGAAACAAGAGTTGGAATTCAAGCAAAGAAAAGATGAGGATCTGAAAACTGGGGACTGGAGACGGGTTGCAGTGGGAGAGGTAAAGATGAATACTGGAATTCAAGCAAAGAAAAGATGAGGATCTGAAAACTGGGAACTGGGGACGGGTTGCAGTGAGAGAGATAAAGATGAATACTGGAATTCAAGCGAAGAAAAGTTGAGGATCTGAAAACTGGAGACGGTTGCAGTGGTAGAGGTAAAGATGAATACTGGTCTAATGATTATTTATTTATTCAAAATTGCAAAGACTTTGTAATTTTTTGAAAGTATTTTTTAAAATTTTCTTCAATACCTGATTTTTTTTTTCTTTTTTTCAAAAGCATGTTTTTATTGTAGAATCTTTTCTGCTGTTTATAACAAACAGACTCTTAAACTATGTCTTAGGCTGTGTAGCCTTTACTTGACAAAGGGACATGTTCACTATGAAATAATAATAAATAATACATAAAATAACCATAGGTTTAAAAATGATGTAGAGATTGATCTAATTTAATGTCCGCTTGTTAGGAATAAACAAGAAATACATTAGCATAACGATTGAAATTAATCTCTTATAAATCTTAAGGTTGTGTTTGATCCTCCAGATATTTCAAGTAAGATATAAGGAAAAAAAATGAGGAGGAAAAATAGAAGAAAAGAAAAAGTAAAATAAATTAAAAAATTAAAAAATTGTTTTTATATACTACTTCAAATTTCTTTTACTTATTTTAGCTGTTAAATGTAAAGATTAAGAGTGCATTTGGTATTGATTTTAAAAAACGTTTTTAAATTTTTTAGCACTTGAATTATAAAAATTTTCAAGTGTTAAAAATATTAGAAACGTTTCCTAAAATCACTACCAAACGGGTTTTATATAATTTTAAAATATATAAGATTATAACTTATGTTAATTATATTTAATTTTCTTTAATATTTTTCATATTATAACCAAATATAAGAAAATCATTTTTATTAATAGTTTTTTTTTCTTATTATTTTTCAGGAACCAAACATAACCTAAAATTATATTTAATTCTTAGAAAGTACTAAGAAAATAAAAATATGTTAAGAAAAAAAAATGATTTTATCATGTTTGATTTATTTATAAAACATATGGAAAAAAAAATATAATTAATTAAAATTTTATATATTTTAAGTTGTTTAATCTTATGATATATAAAAATAATTTATTAACTTTATATCTATTTTTATTTTCTTTCACATTTTCTTTTCTTATCATTTTCTTTTTTATTTTCTTTCTCACTCAATTTTTCTAAGAATTAAGAGTAAGCAAACTACGACCATAACTTATTAACTATGTCCTATTAATTTTTTTCATGGGTGAATAATTTTGCTTAATATTGTGAAATTATTTTACTTGTGAAAAGCTAGTGTATATGTTATCATATTAGATTCCATTTGATAATAATTTTAAAAAGTGTTTTTAATTTTAAAATAAAAGTTAGATGGTTGACATAATTTATAAAACACTTTTAAAAATCAATTATAGTGTTGGAAAATCACTTTCATTTGGCAGTAATTTTAGGAAACATTTTTAACCTTAAAAAATGTTTTTTTTTTTTAAATTAGGTGTTTAACAAAATTTATGAAACACTTTCAAAATCTAAAAAAATCACTTATAGTATTGAAAAGTCACTTATAGTATTTTATGAAGAAACATTAATTGATGATTTTCCTAAAAACTCTTCAAAAGAAAACATTTCAACTAAAAATACTTCGATTAGAAAAACTCCTAGACATACACTTAGTGTTTTTTAGAGAGACTTTTAATAAGTAAGGACTTGTTTGGCAACTATTTGTTAAAACAGTTTTGAAAAATAATTTTTAAAAACAGTTTCTAAAAACTATTTTCTAATGTTTTGTAAAATAAAAATCTATTTGGAACCTAAAATATTTTTAACTTATTTTTAATACTTTTAAATATACTTTTCAAATAATTTTTATGTTTGGATTTTTACTTGTAATCATTATATATGTTGGTATAATTATTTTTTAAAACAACTAAAAGATGTTATCTAAAAAAATTATATTTTTTGTTTTTGAAAATAGAAAATAAAAATAGTATTATGATTGTCAAATGTGTTTTTCGGTTTTTTTTTCTTCAAAAAAAAAAAAAAACTGTTCTTGAAAACAGTTGTCAAACAAACCCTAATTTCTTTAAAACATTTTAAGATTAAATACTTTCACTAAAAATACTTCAATAGAAACAATGATAAACACACTCTTAATTTTTTTAAAAAAAAGTTTCTACACTAACAAAACAGTACTTGAATAATTTTCTATGATCTGAAAGAGCTTTTTACAAAATTTAAATGGTGCACTAAATGCAATTGTTCAAACTTAAATTGAATATGTAAAATTTCATGGGAGTCATAAATTTTGATCATAAAATTAATTTGAAACCCTTTTTGTTTATTCAATGGGAGTTGGGACATGCAAATGCATTGTACCTGTTGATCTCATCATGGTTCCTCATGGTTTGCCCAACCAGTTGTCAATATTTTAGTGAACCATAAACATGGCTAGCTGTTCCAACCTTTTAAAACATTATCTTTCAAAAAATAACCTATACTTCCAGTTGTCAATATTTTAATGAACATAAACATGACCAGCTGTTCCAACCTTTTAAAAATAATGTTGCATACCTTACTTATAAAATTGACAATTTATAAGTTATAAATTTGATTATAAAATTTGAACCTTTTTTGTTTGTTCAAAGGAAATGTTCACATGTAATTGCTTTGTGCTTGACCTCATCGTGGCTCCTCCTGGTGCATATGCATGGTCGAATAAAAAAATTTGCCCCACCACTTGTCAATATTTATCTCTCTATCTCTCTAAATTATTATACATTTGATAGCTATAGCGATAGCTATTACTATTAGTATATTTCTCAAACCTATTGAGAGCCAAAGGGAACATTTTCTGATGGCGTTGGGACCTGTTTTGTTTAAAAGATAACATGAAATAATATTGTTTAAAAATAATCCGGAATCTTCACAACTTCTTGAAAAATCCCCGAATTTAAAAAATGTTTGATAAAATTAAAAAACAAAGCATTTTATTTTCATTTCTACCTGTCCTATCAGTTAAGAGCTAATTGAGTCTTTAGGATGTGTTCTTGTTGCAAAACCTGCTGGGAGGTTCACCCATGTTAGGTTAAAAGGCATAGACAACCGACTAACATTACATGTTAGAGTTTGTTGATTCGAACTATATTTGGTCCGACCCGAAAAGCTTATGGTACGATATATATATATATATATATATATATGAAATTATAATTATGATACTTTTTTGGGGGTGTGTGGTGGTAGCGGAGGAATTGAGCCTAGACCTGCTTTATTAATTACTCTTGTGTATATATATATATATATATATATATACACAAGTGTGTGTGATGATGATGATGCACAATTTTAGGGTTATAATGTTGTAACTGCTCGCAACTCTTTCCTCTTATATCAATTTTTTGATATAGTGGATTTTTTTCTTTTTTACCTTTAGTTTTTCCCGTCTAAGATTTTTTACCTAAATCTATGTGTTTTTATTCTATTGGTATTTTTTTTTTTTTGGTCTATTCTCGTTATTGTGTAACATTATATATAAGAGAATAATTTCATACAATCCCGGCAAGTGCAAACTTACTTAACACTTAGAACCCAATACTTTTATCTATTTTCTAGACTACCAAACAACTCACAATATGAGGGGAAAATGGGATTCCATCCCTTCCTTCAACACTTAGAAACCAATACTTTTCTCTATTTTCTAGCCAACCAAACAACCCACAACTTGAGGGAAAATGGGATTCCGACCCTTCCATTATGGTTCCTTCATAGTGAAGGGTATACCCACAACTAAGCACATCTATTTGGATTTGAAACCAACTTTTTCTGTAAATTAACACTTTTCTTCGCTTTCTCGGCAATCTAATAGTCTTGATTCTTGAAACGCAAAGAAAAATGGTTAATAGTTACAAAGCTTCATCAAATTGAAGCCAACCGTTGGTATACTATATCAAATCCCTACCAAATAAATAACTTTTATGAAACCCTCACTAAATAAAAAACTTAAAGCCAAAATTGTCGACAAACAAAATAGCTAAGAGTGTTTGACAGTGATTGTGGGAAGTGTTTTTAGTCTTTTTAACACTTGAAAAAATTTATTTTTCAAATATTAGAAATACTAGAAACACTTTTCAAAATTATTGTCAAATGCACTCTTAAGTTGTTTTAACAAAATGAAAATAAAATGGAGTGAGGAGAATCCTTAAAAGCAGCCTAAAGAAAAAATCATTTAAATGAAAGGATGTATAATAATTAAAAGAATGTTGAAATTACTTTATGAAAACCGTTAGAATTTGGTGACTTGAATTTTATTTGGTCCAATCTGAAAAGCTCGCGATACGATATGTGGTGAAACTAAAATTATGAGATTTTTTGACAGGTCAATCTTCTTCTTCTCTACCCGTGGTTTTTCTCATTTAAGGTTTTCCATATAAATTTGTGTGTTCTTATTCTATTTTTCTTATTGCCTACTCTCATTATTTCGTTACAAAAACAAACTTTTGTGAATATCATCATAAATAGCCTAGACTATAGACAATTTAATTGCCAATGCATCCAGGCAAGAAATGTTCAACAGATATATTACATATTATAAATCATAGAAAGAAGAAAGAAAGAAAGGAAGAACACCCTGAACACTGAAGAAGGAAGAAAACAGATTGATCCCACCACCAGTCCATCATCACCACCTCACAGGCACGAAACATGGAGAGAGAGAGAGCTTAGCACTGTTTTGATCCTCCCACTCGAGTCCATCCCACCATTCTTCTTCTCCCTTGATTTTTAATGGATTTTTACTAGCCCACGTATCAGAATCAAATGGCAGCTTCCTAAGACTTGGACAGAATCTCACATTAAACTCCCTCAAGGAAGGAAATGGCAGGGGTCTTCCATGTATACTCTTTAGCTTTGGTAGACTCCACAAATGGAGAGTTTTGAGTCCTGAGAATACGACCACCAAATCTTGTTCAATTTCTGCTACTCCACCACCTTCTCCTATCACTTCTTCCAGAGACTCACAGTTTCTAACAACCAGGGACAGAAGGTTTTGAGCGTGAGCAAGCCATGTCAAGTTCAACAATCTTGGACAAAAAACTATCTCTACTTCACGAAGCTTGCAGAAATATTGGTGGCTTGGGAAATTTGGATGGACCATATCAGATGGGCCTTCCTTTTCTGCAGAGATTTTCACAAACCTCAGTTCAGAACATGCATAGATTTCAAGCATCTGTAGATGAGGGGACAGTTGGACAAAGCTCATGCTGGCACAGTCTTGCAGGCTTAGCCGTCTTATGCTCCTTCTCAACTTGTGGGAATTGAATAATGTGTGGGTGGGGAGAGCACGTTTTAGACGGATGGAGATCTCATTCAAATGCTCCAAACACTCTAACTCCTTCAACAGGGCTTTACAATCTCCATGGGCAACCATGGAATTGAAAATACTAAACAGCTGCAACGATGAAAGCTTTGATATCAGTTGACGAGGAATTATTCGAAGCAGATGCATCTCGTCCAATATCAAACACCTTAGTTTTGACAGTTTCTCGAGCTGGATTGGTAGCTTTACTATCTGTGTGTAGGACAAATTAAGATACTGCAAGCTTGCTAACCTATCAATCTCCACTGGTAACTCAATCAATCCAAAATTTTTGGACAAGTCCAGAACTCTTATAATAGGCATATACACGAAGAGTCCACTTGGGTATGACATCAACTTACACGATACCATCAATGTCTCAAGATTGAGGAAAGATGGTGACTCTTTCAGCTCTTCCACACTACAGTCCCACAATGATATCCTCTGTGCCTCCTTCCATTCTGCCACTTTGTAAGCTTGAATCGATTCAACCTGTTCTTGTACCACAAATTTCTTCTTCTTCCCGCGTTCACTAGCTATCCACAAGGCCATATTACGAATTAGGTCGTGCATTTTCACATATTTCTCAGATATACCATTCACCAATAGATTTGCATGCTGTAAACGCTCAATAATGATACCTCCTTGGTTTCTTGCTTCATGTGTATGATCAAATTCATCCAAGAATCCCTCCCCAATCCAAAGTTCTATCAGCTGATCACAACAAATTTCATGATTCTCGGGGAATAAAGAGCAATAGATGAAACATGCTTTGATGTTATCATCATCCAAACTATCATAACTTAATGCTAGAACTGGAAATAATTGGTCCTCCATACCTTCAAACTCGGATGGATTACTCATCAATATCTCCCATTCCTTTGGACTTGTCTTTCCGGCCATGGCTCGTCCCATGATTATGAGGGCAAGAGGCAAACCTTTGCAATTTTGGGCAACAATTTCGGCAATATGCAGTATATCTGGATGAGAATTTAAAGTATCTTCTCCTACCTTGGACCGAAACAGAGCAAAGGCTTCCTCCTTTCCCAAGCACTCTACTTCAACCATCTTCTGAACTTCCATTTGGTGGCAAACCTGTTGAGAGCGCGTCGTAAGTACTACTTTGGACTTATTTTGATTATTTAGAGGAGGAATCCCCAATTTCATGAGATCAAGCCACTCCCACATATCATCTAAAACGAGCAGAAATTTTTTTGTTTTCAAGACCTGAAATATTTCCAAAGCCTTGTCTTCCTGGATCCTATCTTTCCATTTGTAATCGGGAACGTCCAATCCATGCAGAATCCGTTCCTGAACCTTCTCGATCCTTGCTCCTTTGGACACCACTATCCAAATTACTACATCAAATTCATTGTTCCTTTCCAAGCCCTCGTTTTTGATTTTTCTCAAGAGAGTCGTTTTCCCCACACCCGCAATGCCATATATTCCAATAGTTCCCACTTGTTCATCTTCGAGCCATCTACAAACCCTGTCAAACAACAAATCTAAGCCCACAATGTTTCCCATAGGCCTCTCATTCACCGCTGGATGAATCAACTGGACAGGCACCTCGTCGAAATTATCTACTCTGCTCTGTAGTTCCGCCACAGCAGCCACCTTTTCTCTAATCATTTTCCCAAGCTTGTAGCTGGAGCGGCAGTTTGTGAGACAACAGGATCCGAGACATTTCTTCTGGATTTCTATATCACTTTTTACCATTAACTCGTTCACTTCCTTTTCCATGTTTTCCACACTGCAGAACCAGGCATCCACTTCACGAGTACGCTTCTTCTGAAATTGCTCTTCACGCTTCACCCTTTCTTTCAGATCTTGATAGACATGCTTGAGTTCCTCCATTGCGTTTGCCAAAGAATTGAGATTTTGTGGGAGCTGATCACGAGAGTGAGCAGCACCCTTTGCAGCGCAATCCGCCGCGACATCCATGGAGAAAACAAGAGTTGGAGTTCAACCAAAAAGAGATTTAATGATGGATGAGAAAACAGGTGATGGGTTGCAGTGGGAGAGATGAAGATGGAAAACGACTTTATGTTTTTGTTTACAAAGCCCCCAATACCGCATACATCGTATACATTGACTATTAAACAATTAACATATATATATATATATATACGATATAGCTTGATGCTGTACAGGCTGCCTGGTCTGAAACACGTCAAAAGGCTTCTTTGGGCACCCAGATGGAGAGTTGGACGGGTAAAAGTAACAGTGAACTTCTAATGTGGTGGTGGTTTTTATTTTATTTTTTTAATTTCATAAAAACACACAAATTTAGTCCTATTTTAATAAGATAAACTATTTTAAAAAGTGCGCAATCTTTTTCTTTAATATAAATCCAATAAATAAATCTAGAAAAAATGTTTTATCAAGATGTGGTTCAATTATTTTTATTTTTTGACGCAAATAAAATTTATTTTTAAAGAATATATTTATATAAAAAATAATTAATTTAGATATAAATGGTTTAAAATTTAGATTAAATGATAAAATAAATTTTCAAAATAAAATATAATATTATTTTAATAAAATATTAAAAAGTATTTATTTCGGATCCTATAATTATATTATTTTAAAAAATATAAGATCATGTGCATAAAAAATTATTTAGCATGAAAAATATAAAATTACTTAGTTAATTTAATGCAAATGACAATGACTTTATAAAAAATAGAAGCTTTAAAATTTTTCTTATATACAAATTTATTAAAAAATTAAGAATATATTTTAATTAATTAAAATAAAATATTATTAAAAAATAAATTATTAAAGTAAAATATTGTATTAAAGAAAAAAAATAGTAAAAAAAATGTAGAAGTAAATTAACCGGTTCAATTTCTCACTTATATTGTGATCCCACTCCCCTAAATTCAAATTCCACTGTATTGTTTTCCAATTCCAGTTTCTTGTTATTCAATTCCACTGCAAAAGATAAAATTCTAAGTAGTCCCAATCGTTGGTACCCAAAGTTACATTTGATTGTAACATAATATTATGTCTTTGTACTTTAGTCCTATGATTTTGTACCCTATGTTGAATGGTTTCCACAACAACGTGTAATTAAATCATTTTGAATCTTCACCAAAGAATTCATGATCTTTGAAATATAAATGCTTGTTATTTATAGTCCAAAATTTTGAGTTTCTCATATTCATAGTGATTCCGCTCTTATATGTTCAACTTTCGCTTGGTAGTCTCTCAATTGCACTTCCAACTTCTCCAATTTTGCTTCAAATGATAGATTTATAAGTGGTTTCAAGGCTTTGTATTCAAAGTATCATTTCATTGTACCATGGTCCCATGTTTTTGTATATTTATTTTGACTTTCTATACTATCCTTATCTAATTTTGTTAGGACAAAGAGTTAGTACTTTATATGTTAGTAATTTTGTTTCAAAATATTCTAACTTAGAAAATTTTTTAGATAATGATTTACTCTCCAATGAAAATTCGAAGTTGCTACTGACTCAACTTAAAAGTCATAGGTAAGTTTAAAAAGGTTCGTTTAGTGGCAATTTAAGAGATTAAAAGGTTAAAGCAAACTAGTAATTTTTTATGAACTAAAATTGCTGAAATTAGTGTTTTGGAAAAACAAGAGATGCTCGAGCAGTTCAAACATTGCTCAAGAGTTGGAACTACTCAAGCGCTTATCTAACACTCAAACACCTGAGGTGTTGAGCAGTATGTAAATGCACTCAAGCAACCATCCTGCATCTGTCGGAATATGGCAGATTTATTTTTTAGAAATTCATGAGTATTCTTTTTGAAAAATTCTAGATATTGATCTTTTAGGGTTGTAGGCCTATAAAACCCCTCTTTTAACCTAGTTAGGGTTGGGCACTTTTGGAAAGACTCAACCTAACATGTCCTATCATTCCCAATCTCTTAACAAATATTCAATTAGATTGTTAGAAGACTTGCATTCATTCAATAAAGTCGAGGAGAATTCACTTAAGCAATTGGAGATTGTTGCGTCACAAGTGTGGATCAAATTGTAGGTTTTGGAGAGTAAGTAGCTAGGTAATTCTATGTGACTTGATACCATATAATGGATTTCATATTAAAGGTCTTAGACCCATAGTTTTTTATCTTCACAATTAGTGTGGGGGTTTTCCATCTGAAAATTATTGTGTCCCTTTGTGGTTGTTTTCTTGCTTTGGTTATTCAAATTATCTCATAGGGTTAAGTTAATTTAATGAGTTAAATTAGTCTCATAATTGGTTGTTTAGGGTAAAGTTATTGATTAATTTTTTAAAATTTTAAAATACACCCATTCACTACCCTTTGGGTATTTACCTATTGAACAATCATTTTTTCAATTGGTATCAAAGTAGGTTTTTCAAAATAATAATCAAATTTTT
Source organism: Vitis riparia (assembly GCF_004353265.1). Lineage (NCBI taxonomy): Eukaryota > Viridiplantae > Streptophyta > Magnoliopsida > Vitales > Vitaceae > Vitis > Vitis riparia. The sequence goes on along the minus strand of NW_023269681.1, from coordinate 287,755 downwards.
ATTGATCCTACAAGTTTAGTATGGAATAACAAAGATCTAAGGCTCCCCTAAATAGTCCACCATACTTTGACGGGAGTAACTATTCCCACTAAAAGTCTTGAATGATTTTTTTTTTCTTAAAATGCAAGGGAAAAGGGTCTAGAATTCAATGGAATATAGATGGGGACCCCCATTGAAATTAAATGTGAATGGGAAATCTACTAATGAGTTAAAACTCAAACAAGAATGGGATAAATTAGATAATGAAGGAAGTGAGGCCAATACTCAGGCTTCCTTTAACATATTCAATGGGGTAAGTTCTGACAAATTTCATAGGATAGCCAACTATACACCTGTAAAGGAACTCTAGGACATTCTCTAGATTACTCATGAAGGCACTTTAGTTGTGAAGTTGTCTAAATTACAAATGCTCATTTCCAAATTTGAAAGCCTTCAAATGTAAGAGAATTATAATTTCTCTACATTATATTCAACGTTGAGTAACATTATGAACTTTTCTTTAACCTAAGAGAACAAATCCTTGACTTTAAAGTGGTAAGAAAAATCTTAAGATCCCTATCAGAAAGGTTTGGGCCTAAGGTCAATACTATAAAGAAAATAAAGGTCTAGACCCTCCATTTTGTCCCCATAACATATGTCTTATTAAGTGCTCTTTCTGTACTTCGCAATAGTTCCTGGTGGTCCATTGCCACTCATACAGCTTACCTTTTTTTGAGTCACCTTAAAGACTTTGATTGAGGGATTCATCGAACCCCTCTTTGTGACCATTGGCATCCCTAAGTTAGATTTAGGATTTTCTTTTTTTAATTCTTTTTTAAGATAGCTCATTTAGGTACACTTTTACACCCATTTAGACACACCTAGGCTTATTTAGGCATATCCGACCCATTTAGGTCACCTTGACCCATTTAGACACACCCTGGCCCATTTAGACCCACCTAGGTTCACTTACACACACCTAGGCCCATTTAGGTCACTTAAGCCTATTTAGGCACATTTAAGCCCATTTAGACACACCCAAGCCCATCACATCCGACTCATTTAGGTCATCCTGACCTTTTAGACATACTCAGGCCCAATTAGGCACATCCGGCCCAATTAGGTCATCATAACCCATTTAGACACTCTCTGGCCCATTTTAGACCCACTTAGGTCCACTTAGGCCTACCTAGGCACATTTGGCCCATTATGGATCATCCTAACCTATTTAGACACATCTGACCCATTTAGGTCAACCTGGCCTATTTAGAAACACCCAAGCCCATTTAGGCCTATTTAGGCCCATTTAGACACACCCAGGCCCATTTAGGCACATCCAACCCATTTAGGATCACCCTAGTCTATTTAGACACATTCAGCCCATTTAGGATCACCCTTGCCTATTTAGACATATTTGGTCCATTTAGACCCACTTAGGCTTACTTAGGCCAATTTAGATCAACCTAGATTCACTTAGGCATTGTATTGATCACCCTAGCATTGTCCTAATCACCCTAAGTCACTTAGGCACTATCCTGATCACCCTATGTCACTTAGACACTTTTTAGGTCCACTTAGGCTCATTTAGACATATTTGACCCATGTAGGATCACTTTGGCCCATCTAGGCTCACCTAATCCACCTAGGTTCACTTAGGCCCACTTAGACACACCTAGGCCCATTTAAGTCACTTAGGCCAATTTAGGCACATTTAGCCCATTTAGGCACATCTTGCATATTTAGGATCACCCTAGCCTATTTAGACACATCCCGACCCATTCAAGATCACCTTGACCCATTTGGACACATTTGACCCATTTTGACCCATTTGGACACATTTGACCCAAATAGGTCACCTGTTGACTCACTTCTTTTTGCATGACGTGCATGATTACATAACTGAAACTTCTTTGCATGACTTGCATGACACTTTATTATTATTATTATTATTATTATTATTATTAACTTATTTATCTTTTATTATTTCATCATTTTCTTTTGTTTTTTTTTTATTTTATTATTATTCATTTGTTCAATCTAATTTTATTTTTATGTTTCTGCATTGAAGTTTACCAAATACAGTTTTTATAGAGAAGTTTATCAAAGAGAGAGTCAACAAAGGTGGAAAACAAGAATCACCAAAATGGAAAAGGAAAAAAAAAAAGCGAGAAAAAGTAAGACCTACCAAGAGAAGAGAGGATTGAGGGCTGCATTATGAAAATATGGAGAACACATTTTGGTAAGTGAAAAATTCAACACATGGGGAGGGTTTTGGAAAATGAGAGAGAAAAAGTAAAACTTACCAATAGAAGAAAGGATTGAGGGCTACATCATGAAAATATGGAGAACACATATTGGTAAGTGAGAAATTTAACACGTGGGAAAGGTTTTGGAAAAGGAGATGAGGGATTTGGTCAAGCTGCAATTTTGAGATTCGACATGATTTTTTTTAGGAGAAATAATGGACAACATTCTAAGAAAAAGATATTCAATGTGGTAGGAGAAGATGATTAGCATATTAAGAAAGTGATTTGTGGATAAAAAAAGGAGGAAAATGGAGGGATTAGAGAGGAAAAAGGACAACTACAGTTTGATTTTTTGGGGGATAGAGAGAACTCTTTGAGGGGAAGATTATTGTGGGGTTCAACATGATGTACAATAGGATCTCTTGAAAGAGCAGACATAGAGTCAGGGCATGAAATTTTTTACGAGACAATCAGTTGCATCCTGAAGGGAATTGAAGGTAAATATTAAATATGATATTGATTTTAGTTTCATAGATGTGGATGTTTTAATTTTGAAAATACTGATGTTAGTTTGGATGTTTTAATTTATATAAATTTTGAAATTTAAGTTTTGATAAATATTGAAGTCTTGGATGTGTTTGCATGATATTTTTTTTAAAAAAATTCGCAAAACGTTAGTTTTGATGAAATTGATTGTTAGTTATTTGTTAAAAATAAAAAATAAAAATTCTTGGAACGTTCATTTGAATATTTTTTTTGTTACGTTTATTTAAAAAAAAAATTCATTTGATGACTAGTTCAAGTATAACTTGCATGGATGATGTATGATTTGCATGTTAATTTTATTTTTAAAATTCATTATATGATTAATTTGTATGTTAGTTTTATTTTAAAAATTAATTGGATGATTAGTTCAGGTATAATTTTCGTTAATTTAATTTTAAAAATTAATTGTATGATTAATTTGTTAATTTTTGTTAATTGGTATAATTCGCATGTTAGTTTTATTGTAAAAATTCATTGGATGATTAATTTGGCATAATTTTGTTAATTCTATTTTAAAAATTCATTGGATGATTAATTTGTATAATTCACATGTTAATTTTATTTTAAAAAATTAACTAGATTATTAATTCATGTATAATTTCTGTTAATTTTATTTTACAAATTCTTTATATGATTAATTTATATAATTTTCTTAGTTTTATTTTAAAAGTTAATTGGAAGATTAATTTAGGTATAATTTTTGTTAATTTTATTATTATTTGAAAAAAAATTCTTTGTATGGTTAATTTGTATAATTTGTTAATTTCATTTTACAAATTTATTGGATGTTTAATTTGAATCATTTTTGTTAATTTTATTTTAAAATTTCAAGAGATGATTAATTTGTATAATTTGCATGTTAATTTTATTTTAAAAATTCATTGGATGATCAATTTGTATGTTAATTTTATTTAAAAAATTCATGGGATGTTTAATTTGTATAATTTGCTTGTTAGTTTTATTTTAAAATTTCATTGGATAATTAATTTGTATAATTGGCATTTAATTTTATTTTTAAAATTCATTAGATGATTAATTTGTATGATAGTTTTATTTTACAAATTAATTGGATGATTAGTTCAGGTATAATTTTTGTTAATTTTATTTTTAGAATTCATTGTATGATTAATTTGTTAATTGGTATAATTCGCTTGTTAGTTTATTGTAAAAATTCATTGGATGATTAATCTCTAAAAATTTGTGTGTTAATTTTATTTTTAAAAAATTCTTTGTGTGATTAATATGTATAAGTTTTGTTAGTTTTATTGTAAAAATTAATTGGAAGATTAATTCACGTATAATTTTTGTTAATTTTATTTTAAAAATTCATTGAATGATTAATTTGTATAATTTTCATGTTAATTTTACTTTTAAAATTCATTGGATGTTTAATTTGTATAATTTGATTGTTAGTTTTATTTTAAAAATTCATTGGATGATTAATTTGTATAATTTACATGTTAATTTTATTTTAAAAATTCATTGGATGATTGGTTTGTATAATTCACATGTTAATTTTTTCTTAAAAATTCATTGGATGATTGATTTATATAATTCACATGTTAATTTTATCTTAAAAATTCATTGCATGATTGATTTGTATAATTCACATGTTAATTTTATTTTAATTAAAAATTCATTGGATGATTGATTTGCTTAATTCACATGTTAATTTTATTTTAAAAATTCATTGCATGATTGATTTGTTTAATTCACATGTTAATTTTATTTTAAAAATTCATTGCATGATTGATTTGTATAATTCACATGTTAATGTTATTTTAAAAATTCATTGGATGATTAATTTGTTTAATTCACATGTTAATTTTATTTTAAAAATTCATTGGATGATTGGTTTGTATAATTCACATGTTAATTTTGTCTTAAAAATTCATTGGACGATTGATTTGTATAATTCACAAGTTAATTTTATTTTAAAAATTCATTGAATGATTGATTTGTATAATTTGCATGTTAATTTTATTTTAAAAATTCATTGGATGATTAATATGTATAATTTGCATGCTAATTTTATTGTAAAATTCATTAGATGTTTAATTTGTATAATTTACATGTTAATTTTATTTTAAAAAATTCATTGGATGATTAATTTGTATAAATTGCATGTTAATTTTATTTTGAAAATTCATTGGATGATTGGTTTATATAATTCACATGTTAATTTTAGCTTAAAAATTCATTGGGCGATTGGTTTGTATAATTCACATGTTAATTTTATTTTAAAAATTCATTGGATGATTGATTTGTATAATTTGCATGTTAATTTTATTTTTAAAATTCATTGTATGATTAATTTGTATAATTTGCATGCTAATTTTATTTTAAATTTCATTAGATGTTTAATTTGTATAATTTACATGTTAATTTTATTTTAAAAAATTCATTGGATGATTAATTTGTATAATTCGCATGTTAATTTTATTTTAAAAATTCAATGGATGTTTAATTTGTATAATTTGCATGATAGTTTTATTTTTAAAAATTCATTAGATGTTTAATTTGCATAATTTGGATGTTATTTTTATTTTAAAAATTCATTGGATGATTAATTTGTATAATTCGCATGTTAGTTTTATTTTAAAAATTCATTGGATGTTTAATTTGTATAATTTGCATGTTAGTTTTATTTTTAAAAATTCATTAGATGTTTAATTTGTATAATTTGGATATTATTTTTATTTTAAAAATTCATTGGATGATTAATTTGTATAATTCACATGTTAATTTTATTTTAAAAATTCATTGAATGATTGATTTGTATAATTTTCATGTTAATTTTATTTTAAAAATTCATTGGATGATTAATTTGTATAATTCAAATGTTAATTTTATTTTAAAAATTCATTGGATGATTAATTTGTATAATTTGTATGTTATTTATTTTTAAAAATTCTTTGTATGAATAATTTGTATAATTTTTGTTAGTTTTATTTTAAAAATTCATTGGATGATTAATTCAAGTGTAATTTTTGTTAATTTTATTTTAAAAATTCATTAAATGATTGATTTGTATAATTTGCATGTTAGTTTTATTTTAAAAATTCGTTGGATGATTAATTTGTATAATTCACATGTTATTTTTATTAGATGATTAGTTTGAGCATAATTTTTGTTAATTTTATTGGATGAATGGTTTGTATAATTTTAATGTTAGTAGATTTTAAAAATTTATTGCATGATTGTCAGGTTAAATTCCCATGTTGATTATGTTTTAAAAATTTGTTAAATACTTTTTGGTTAAATTCTCATGTGAGTATGTTGTTTTTTGAAAAATAAAATAAAATAATTGGATGCTATATTTGGTTAAATTTTCATGTCAATATTTTTTTTTAAGAAAATAAAATATTAAAAAAAATGTATTTTTCCCATCATGCATGAGGCTTCTTGATTTCAAATGAAAGGCAGCCAAAGAAAAAAAAAAATCCAAGTTCACTTTTCTTATTTTTTCAAATCTCTCTCAGAAAGAAATTTAAAAAAAAAAAAAAAATCCTTTTTGTGTATATATTGTTTAAGGTTTACTAATTCATTTGATCCTTTTTTTTCCATATGAAAAAAAAAAAGAAAAAAAAGAAAAAAGAAAAAAAAATTATCTTCAAAAGTATTTAAACCATCAAAAGGATTTGGAAAAAAACTATTCATTTTAGGTTTAAGGCAATGACCATATTTTCTTTTAAAATTAATTAACTCATTTCATCTAAATTGCATTCTACTTTTTTTTTTTGGTTTTCCAAAATATATATATTTTTTTTATTCCACATAGGTTTGAACTTATACTCCCAAGCTAATGGGAACACATAGGTTAAGCTTATGAATATTAATTGGGGACTTGATGGGACCCCAACATAAAAGAATCTTTTTAGAACTCACCTTTGCTACCATTTTTGCTATTTGTTGTAATCATATCCATTGTTTATTTTTAGGAATTATATACATGACTTATGTTCTAATTGATGATTTCATATACCCTAGTTATTTCTATTAAGCTATTTAGATACCATGCTTGATAGGATTTAAAATCACATTATTTGCATTTGTAATTTACCCTAACCTTCTTTATCTTATGGAAGTACTTTGTAAATTACTCATGCTATCCAAGTATGGTCTCTACCTTACACGTTTAAATTTTATGAATGTGTACGCTTGTGTGAACTATATCCATGTTTGATGTTGGTCTTGACTATCTTAGTTTGTTTGATTTCTTTTGATGAGATGCATGTTATATTTCTATTTGTTTGATCTAACCTATTGTCTTATGATAGCACTTTAAGAAGCACCATAGGTACGCTTACTAACCTTATTTTATTGTATGTGATTAAAAATGATTGTTTGCTAACTTAATATGCTATTAGGATTTAAGTAGACACCTTTGCTTTCTTGGTACCCTAGGTCAATCAATTAATTGTCACACTTCCCTCAACCTAACTAGTAGAGACCTTTTTATGGCTTAGAAGGGTGCTACCTTTTGAGGCACCTTCTCGATAGGTAACCTGATCCCCGGACCTAGACTCCGGTTTTTCAAAGACATGCTTTTCCAGATAGGAGTCATTTTTCTTAGGGTTTTAGTTTCTTATATTAGTTTCCCTTAAAAAAAAAAAAAAAAAAAGTGACTCCAACTTTTTTCAAAAAATCAAATTTTCATAAACAAAAAGTGAGTCTTGCCATCGAGTGGGAATGCACATGAAAAAAAGCGAGCCCACAAAAGGACATTGATTTGATGAGAGTTGATGCTTCACATGCATGATACCCCTATGCATTTTTGGGTCGAAGTAATTAACATGACTTGCTATACTGCTAATAAGGCTTTCCTTAGACCTAGAACAAAGAAAACATCCTATGAATTGTAAATTAGGAGAAAACCAAGCCTTAAGTATTTTAGGACTTTTGGCAGTGAGTGCAATATTCTTAGGGATGGAGAAATCCTAGGAAAGTTTTATTCTAATTCTGACTTAGGTATCTTCCTAAGTTATTCCAATAAGAGTAAAGCCTATAGGGTTTACCATCAAAGTTCTAAAGTTATTCAAAAATCTTCAAATGTAGTTGTTAACGACTCTTGGTATGATTAGGAAGTGGTTGACTCTAAAAGTTTAACTTAAGAATTGATTACCCTAAAAAAGTGATTACTTTCGATAGTAATCCTGAAAGTATCCTTGAAGAGGTGGTTGACCCCAACAAGGATAGAAAGGCACATGAAATTGCTAAGTCAAGTGAAGTGGGAAATAAACATAAATCCAGAGTACCCAAGCATCACCATATCTCAAATGTAATAGGAAACATGGATGATTTCATGGTTACAAGGAGACAAGCTAGACAAAATGAGATATACTTTCTTTATTATACCTCTCAATTAGAGCCAAAAAAATGTGGAGGAAGCCTTAGGAGATGAATCATGGATTACCACACTTCAAGAAGAATTAAATCAATTTGTTAGAAATGATGTGTGGTACTTAGTCCCTAACCCTAAATATAAGCATGTGACAGGTACTAAGTGGATATTTAAAAATAAACAAGATGAGAATGGAGTCATAATGAGAAACAAAACTAGACCAGTAGCCAAGGATACTCCCAAATTGAGGGAATTGATTTTTAAGAGACTTTTGCCTCTGTAATGATTCATGCCTAATTGGTGTCTCAGCTGATTTGTGTCCAGCTGGTGCTCCTTGATTGAGGGATTAATCAACAAAATTTATAACCTATTACACCATATACTAGGGTAGCAAAGACAAAGCTACTATAGCATAGTGGCTCTAGGATCGTTCACTGGGATGGGTTTTCACTTCACAAATGATATTATTTCAAAGCTGAATTGGTGCCTTTTCATTTCAAGGTTAGCTTTAAAAGAAAACATAAAGACGTTTGAATGAAAAATGTTTGGTTTTAAGCTAACCAAAAGTCGTAACTGATTTTACTTACTAAGAAAAGTGTTTCTTGGAGTTTAGATCACTAGGCTCAGATTCTTCATACAAAAAGGGAGTTCCGGTCACTTGTTTCTTTTCCTCGCATTAGAGAATTAACATATAGTTCCTTCTCCAATCGGTGTTGTATAGATGCTTCCCATTAATGGGTTCAAACACTAAATCCCTCTCATTGATGCATCTTGCAATGGCTCATACCTCTCACCTAGCACTTGCCATTCAAGGTGATCTTTAACCTTGGATTTCCCTTCACAAGCTCGCAAGAGATAACTAATGGATGTCTCCTTGGAGTCCAAAAGCTTACCAAGTGTTGGCAATTCTAGAAAATCCTACCTTCAACTCACCTCCCAGAGGCTCGCAAGGGGTAAACTAGTGAATCTCCATGGATGGAGATCACTTGCCTTACCAAGTGTTGGCCCAGGTGATTTAAAGGTGTTTTAAGTTAACTAAAAAGATAAAAACCATCAACGGGTCACACTTTCTCTTCATTAAAAACGAAAACAACAAAACTTCCAATTTATGCATGTGGAAACTTACCCGGTTACCTTAGCTCCAAGAGACAAAGAGCCTAGCCTCTCATCCTCTGAGAAAACATCTCAGAAAATGTTTGGCTAGCAAGAAAATGAAAATGAAAGAGAAAACAAAAATATATAGAAGAAACAGAGCAAGTGCTCTGTTCGTCAATTTCACATATATTATATGATGGATTCCTCCTGGAACAACCCCCTCCGAGAGTCACCCCCTGAGAGTTTATATAGGAAGGTAATTTACCCTTCCTTGGATACTTCCTAGCTAAGGAATTACATGAGTGACTGAATACAAGGAGAAAATGGAAATTTAGACACAAAAATATCAGAAGAAAAGATCTAAAAGAGTCGGTGCACAGCTATCGGGAAGCTTCAGGACCATTTCGCAGGTGAAAATGAGGTCTGCGAGATTTTGCAGATGTACAAAAAGGGCTGCGAAATTTCTTTGCAGCAAAAGGCTGATTCAACACCTTTGTGAAGCTGGCTTACATCTTGTGGTGTTTGGCTTCCATCGCAGCGTGAAGCTTCAGGGGAAATCCATAGCACTGTACAAAAGTGTTGCGAAATATCTCGCAACAAAAGGCTGATTTCGCAACACTTTGCTGAATCCTTCCTTCAGCTTGGAGTGATCGGCTTCCAACGGCTGTAACTTCCTCATTTCAGCTCCAAATCGTACACGGTTTGAAGCGTTGGATTCTTGACTTCCTGAGCTTTGAAATGGTATATAGCATGTAGAAAATGGACTTCGGGAAGTGCTCCAAAAGTGCGAAAGAAGACTGCAGCCGCAGTCCTCTGTTTTCTTCTTTGCTTTTCTCCTCTTTGCTTCTCTCCTTGCATTCCGGATTTTGCTTATGGAAAAAATGCTTCAAAGCTTTGATTCTTCATGCCTCTAAGCTTCCCATTCTTTTCCAAGGATTCCATAAAACTCTCCTCAATCTCATAATGCTTTGGTGATCAAAATACTAACAAAAACACCAAAACTTACACAATTTGATTAGAATTGATTGAAAGGGACCTTAACATGCTAATTGGGTTAAAAGGCACTAACTACTACTCAAAAGTGTTTAAAAGGATTAATTATAAGTTATGAAATAGCACTTTTTGAGTAGTAATCATGTAACAAGGATGGAATTCATTAGAATTATCCTAGTTATAACATGTTCATTGAAAATGACGTTGTTTCAAATGGATGTTAAAAATTTCTTTCAAAATGGGGTCCTTAGTGAAAAAGTTTATGTAGAGCAACCAAAGGGTTTTGAGGATCCTAAATACCCCAATCATGTGTATAGATTGAAGAAATCCATCTGTGATATAAAACAAGCTCCTAGAACTTGGTATAAGAGGCTTACTTCTTATCTTTTGGAGAAAGATTTTGAGAGAAGGGGAGTTGATTGTACTCTTTTCATTCATAGGACTAAGTCTTAACTCTTAGTGGCTCAAATATATGTTAACAATATTATTTTTGGAGCTACCTTGAGTGATCTTGCCTTAGCTCTACCAAGGAAAATGAATTAAAATTGGAAATGAGTATGATAGGCGAACTTAATTTCTTCTTAATTTCCATGAGGTGGTTGTCTCTTTGCCTAGTTTTCTAGTGATTGAGAGGCCTTTTGATAAGATAGTGGGCTTAGATTCACCTTTTCTTGAGGTCTGGAGATGGCTTCAAGATGACAAGTGGGAACTAGTCGAATGTATGGAATAGCGGGCGTCGGGAAAACTACCATCTTGAAGAAAATCAATAACAAGTTCCTCATATCAAGCCTTGATTTTGATGTTGTGATGTGGGTTGTCATATTCAAACCACCAAACATACAAAAAGTCCAGGAAATCATTTGGAATCAATTAGATATTCAGAATAACAAATGGAAAAGTAGGAGAAAGTATGAAAAGGTTGTAAAAATATTCATTGATGTGCTCTTATTTAATGATATATGGGAGTCGCTTGATCTCTTGAAAGTGGGGATTCATTTTTTGAACAATCGAAATAATTCAAAGATAGTATTCACAACACAATCTATTGATGTGTGTTAAGATATTGAAGCTCACAAAAGCTTTAAGGTGGAATGCTTAGTGTAGGATGAAGGCTTTACATTGTTTCGAACCAAGGTAGGAGAAGACACCTTAAATTCTCATCCATATATACCAAAGCTTTTAGAAATTATTGCCAAAGAGTGCAAAGGCTTGCCCTAGTTGCCATTGGGCAAGTAATGGTTGGAACTAGAACACCTCAAAAAATGGGAGGAAAAAATTCAAATGTTGAAGAGCTATCCAACATATGAGGGATAATTTGTTTTTTATTTTTACATTCAATTATGCTAGCCTATAGAATGAAGCCATTAAATCATGTTTTCTGCATTGCTCTTTATTTCTAGAGGATTATGAAATCCTTCATAGAGACCTTGTTGAACTCTGGATCGAAGAGGGGGTTTTAGATGAATATGATCACATGCAAGAAGCAAGAAATCAAGTAGAAGAAATTATTGAAAGGTTAAATCATATATGTCTATTGGAGAGTGGTATGTTACAACTTGTTCCAAATGACCCTTCCTTGAGCTTATATAGGGAGTAGGAAGCTTTTGAAACCTCTTGGAGTCATTTACACTAGTGAAGAAGTGTGGAAAACTCTAGTGAAAGCTAGAGATTCCCACACATCTTTACATATGAGATGGAAGACATGGGAGATGAGTAGAGTGTTATAAGGAGTTCTAGAGCTATCATGTAAATACTTGTATATAGAATTTTTACTGTCTTCTAAAGAACTCTAGGATAGAAGGGAACCTTTATGGTTCCAAAGAGTTCCATTGGTACCTATAAATAAGTGAGGACCTCATTTGGCTAAGGCACCTAACCAACAAATCAAATAAGAGCTTCTTAGCATTGTGAGTTTACTTGTGTGATAAAAAACTTCATTTCTTAAAGTTTTGGCTTCGATTCCCTTAGCTTCCAAGTTGTATGCCTAGATAGCTAAGTAAGAGCTTCTTCTTGTCAGATTAATAATTCTTTTTATGTTCACATTTATTTCAATCATTTAATCATTTAGATATTCCTCGTAGAATATTTATCATTTGATACAAGTGACCTCAAAACAAAAGTGTGGGAATCGAATTAAACAAGCCTGAAACTATACCTTTTTATGGAATAAAGCCCTAACCCCTAAAGGGGGTATTTATAGATTTCTAGTGGGGCTTAACTGACTTGAACCCATCCTAAGCTTAGTCAGTTAAACTAACCTACTTGGGTCCTAATTGATTAATTAATTTAATTGGGTTCTAATCAATCAATTAGCCAAGTCTAGAGATAACATCAAAAAGTTCATTTGTAACCTTGCATATTTACCAAAATGCCTTTATGCAAACAAGTGAATAAAGAATTTAATTAACCCTCATAAATTGTGCAATCAAGGAATTTGAGCTCGAGCAAGGACCATTGAAACCTTTAAACAAATAATAGCTCCCTTAGAAGTCAATTCTTAAGTTAACTCAATATCCCACTACAGAGAGTCAACTGAATCCAATATCCTATGTCTATTACAATTAGAAAATAACCCGAGTTTTCTAATTTACCTATGGAATTCCCCTAATTTTAGTGTTTTGCTCAATTTACCCGAAGTTCAATTTTTCTATAGTTTGAGTTAGAAGTTTTTTCATGTCAAAATTTTATATAAAAAATGAAAAAGAAAATTGATGAGATTAATAACTATTAGATGCATATAATTAAATAAGAACACATTAAGATGACAACAATACATTAAGATTACATGGTACATAAACAAAACATGCCATCACAACTTAGAGTTTCCTCATACCACATACAAATAGAAAATATGACATTACACAATCAACATTTTACATGGTTTTGGGTAATTGGAAGTTTCTCAAAGATCTTCTTCAATATCTCCCCAAAAATTTAACCTGCACCAAAAAAAATTTTAAAAATAAAAATAAAAATATAATAATAACAATAAAGATTTTTTTTAAAAAAAAAAAGAGAAGGAAATTAATTAATTTGCTTATTTAAGTATGAATTACTACTTGAATTGGAAATGCAAATTAAATTTAACTGCGGATAATTTCCATTTCCTAAATTTCTAAAATTTAGATGATTTAATTTGTAGTACTTACAATGTTTTTAATCAACATAGCAGAAAAACTATAATAATAACAATAAAGATTTAGAAAAAGAGAAGGAAATTAATTTGCTTATTTAAGTATGAATTACTCTTGAATTGGGGATGCAAAATAAATTTGCTCGTAGATGATTTCTATTTCCTAAATTTCTAAAATTTAGAGGATTTAATTTTCTGTCCTTGCAATTTTCTTGAATCAACATAGAGGAAAAACTATATTATGTGAAATATAAAAAAAAAATGTGTAAACAAATCTTAGTGATTAAGAGTTAATGAGGAATATCTAAATTGTAAAATAATTTAAATGAATTTAAAAAAATGAAGAGAACTTTCAATGAGAACCCTTGAGGTGTTTACAACTAAGAAAAAATCATTTAAGGAAAAGAAATTCTATAATTAAAATATTTTGAAGATTATTGTTAAATCTTTAAATTTAATGCCTTTTTTGCGAAAATACTAGAGCAAATTTTTTTTTTTTTTGAGAAAAATCCAACGTCATGTAACTAACCAAATTTGGCAACTAATTAGTTGTCTTATGTATCCAATACATGCATTTTGTACTGTAAAATAGTAATAATAATATGAAAAATAAAAAATAAAAAATAAAATAAACTAAGAAGAAAAGAAAATGAAAGTACCTGGACATGCATGGGAGGAGGAAGCAAAAGAGAACCAATTGGATTGACCACTATAGAGGCTTGAAATATGGAGTGAAGTTGTGTTTGATGGTTTGGTCCTCCCACTCCAAATCATCCCACCATTCTTGTTTTCCACCGATTTCCTCTACATTCTTTCTAATCCCGATATTGGAATCAAAAGACAGTTTCCTTAAATTTGGACATTGGACAACACACATCACTTTTAAGGAAGGAAAGAGCAAGCTCCATCTGCATATACTCCTTTAACTTTGGTAGACCCAACAAATAGAGAAGAACAAGTCTTGAAAATAGGCCGAAGTCGGATTCAATTTTTGAAACTCCACACTTCTTCCAGAGAGCCACAGTTGTCAATCCATAGAAACTTAAGATTTGGAGCATAAATAAGACACGTCAACTTCATCAAATTTTTACACGATACTATTTTTACTTCAAAAAGGTGGTACAAGTACTGATGCCTTGCGAATGTCGAGTGGACCACTTCCTTCTCCAAATTGATTGTCACATCTTCCAAATTTGAACAAGCCTTTGCATTAAACTTCTCTAGATAAGGAAGTAATAGGTGGAGTAAGTTCATATCCTCGCACCATTGTAGAGTTAAGTGTCTCACGCACCTTTGTAACTCATGGGAGTTCAATAATTTTAGGATGAAAGGAACACTACCAAGGCTAATGGATATTTGTTCAATGCATTTCAACCCCTCTAACTCCTCTAATAAGAATCTACAATCTCTACGTGTATCTATAAAATGCATCATACTGAACAACTGCAAGGATGAAAGACCTAATGTGGTTTGAGATGGAATTTCAAGTTTGAATATACCATCTAATATCAAACACCTCAGTTTTATCAAATTCTTGAGCTCCATTGGTATCTTTTTTATCCTTGTATAAGACAAATTAAGATATTGTAAAGTAAATAATTTGCCAATTTCCATGGGCAAATCAATTAATTTATCAAGGTATGACAAGTCCAAAACTGTTATAATAGGCATATATGTGAAGAACCCCCTTGGAAGTGACTTCCTCCATGTATTTGATACCAGCAGAGTCTGAAGATTAGGAAAAGATGGTGATTGCACGAATTCATCAAAACTACCACAAAATAATGATATCTATAACCACAAAATTGTTTTGCTTCTTACTCTCATTTTGACAAGCTAACCACAAAGTCATATCACGGATGACATCATGCATCTTCACGTATGGCTCACAAAATCCATGGCAAAAGCAAGAGTGGGAAAATTGAAGCAAACTAGAGATCTTAAGGTTTGAATAGAGGCTTCACGTTTTTATTTAAAGTTATTCTCAGAATTCTCCAAAAAAATAAATAAATAAATTTTTATTTAATCGATATTTTAAAAAATTACATAACTATACATCCTTGTTTTCAATAAAAAATATTTGCCAATATCACCTTGAAGCCATCGATATTGAAAATAGGTTCATAGTAGTTTTCACCAATTTACCATCATGGTTTGTCCAACCAGTTGTCAATATTTTAATGAACCATAAACATGGCTAGCTGTTCCAACCTTATAAAACATTATCTTTCAAAAAATAATCTATACTTCCAGTTGTCAATATTTTAATGAACATAAACATGGTCAGCTGTTCCAACCTTTTAAAAATAATGTTGCATACATTTCTTATAAAATTGACAATTTATAAGTTATAAATTTGATTATAAAATTTGAACCTTTTTTGTTTGTTCAATGGAAATGTTCACATGTAATTGCTTTGTGCGTTACCTCATCCTGGTTCCTCATGCTGCATATGCATGGTCGAATAAAAAAATTTGCCCCACCACTTGTCAATATTTTATCTCTCTCTATCTCTCTAAAAAATTATATCTTTGATAGCTATATGTATATATGTGTGTGTGACGATATATAATTTTAGGGTTATAATAACTATGCTTCAGTTGTAACTATTCACAATTCTTTCCTCTTATACCAATCTTTTGATATAATGGATTTTCTTTTCCTCTACTCATGGTTTTTCCCGTTTAGAATTTTCCACATAAACCTATATATTCTTATTCTGTTTGTGTGGTTTTTTTTTTTTGTTTTTTTTTTTATTACCTATTCTCATTATTGTGTAAATATATAAGAGATTAATTCCACACAATCCCAACAAGTGCAAACTTACGTAACACTTACAACCTAATAATTTGATCTATTTTCTAGACTACCAAACAACCCACAACATGAGGGGAAAATGGGATTCCAGCCCTTCCATTAACACTTATAGCACCTAGAACCCAATACTTTTCCCTATTTTCTAGACTACCAAACAACCCGCTACTTGAGGGAAAATGGGATTCTAGCACTTCATTATGGTTCTTTCATAGTGAAGAGTATACCCACAACTAGGCACATCTATTTGGATTTGAAACCAATTTTTTTTCTGTCAAATTAACACTTTTCTTCGCTTTCTCAACAATCAAATAGTCCTGAAAGGCAAAGAAAAATGGTTAACAGTTACAAAGCTTCATCAAATTGAAGCCAACTGTTAGTATATTTTATCAAATCCCTATCAAATAAGTAACTTTTATGAAACCCTCACTAAAATAAAAAAACTTAAAGCCAAAATTGCCAACAATCAAAATAACTAAGTTGGTTTAACAAAATGAGAATAAAATGGAGTGAGGAGAATCTTAAAAGCAGCCTTGAAGAAAAAATCATTTAAATGAAAGAATGTATAATAATTAAAAGGATGCTAAAATTACTATATGAAAATTGTTAGAGTTTGATGATTTGAATTATATTTTATCCGACCCGAAAAGCTCGCAATACAACATATGTGGTGAAACAAAAATTATGAGATTTTTTGGGGAGTATATGGTGGTCATAGCCCACCATTGATTCCGCTGGGGGTGTGAGGGCGAAGCCCCCCTGATATGGACTTGTTTTGTTAATTATCTTCTTTTCCTTTGTCCGTTGTTTTTTCCGTTGACGGTTTTTCACATAAATCCGTATGTTCTTATTCTATTTTTTTTATTACCTATTCTCATTATTTCGTAACAAAAACGAACTTTTGTAAATATCATCATAAATAGGCTAGAATATAGAAAATTTAATTACCAATGTATCCAGGCAAGAAATGTACAACAGATATATTACATATTATAAATTATAGAAAGAAGAAAGAAAGGAAGAACACCCTGAACACTGAAGAAGGAAGAAAACAGATTGATCCCACCACCAGTCCATCATCACCACCTCACAGGCACGAAACATGGAGAAAGAGAGAGCTTAGCACTGTTTTGATCCTCCCACTCGAGTCCATCCCACCATTCTTCTTCTCCCTTGATTTTCAATGGATTTTTACTAGCCCAGGTATCAGAATCAAATGGCAGCTTCCTAAGACTTGGACAGAATCTCACATTAAACTCCCTCAAGGAAGGAAATGGCAGGGGTCTTCCATATATACTCTTTAGCCTTGGTAGACTCCACAAATGGAGAGTTTTGAGTCCTGAGAGTACGACCACCAAATCTTGTTCAATTTGTGCTACTCCACTACCTTCTCCTATCACTTCTTCCAGAGACTCACAGTTTCTAACAACCAGGGACAGAAGGTTTTGAGCGTGAGCAAGCCATGTCAAGTTCAACAATCTTGGACAAAAAACTATCTCTACTTCACGAAGCTTGCAGAAATATTGGTGGCTTGGGAAATTTGGATGGACCATATCACATGGGCCTTCCTTTTCTGCAGAGATTTTCACAAACCTCAGTTCAGAACATGCATAGATTTCAAGCATCTGTAGATGAGGGGACAGTTGGACAAAGCTCATGCCGGCGCAGTCTTGCAGGCTTAGCCGTCTTATGCTCCTTCTCAACTTGTGGGAATTGAATAATGTGTGGGTGGGGAGAGCACGTTTTAGACGGATGGAGATCTCATTCAAATGCTCCAAACACTCTTAACTCCTTCAATAGGGCTTTACAATCTCCATGGGCAACCATGGAATTGAAAATACTAAACAGCTGCAACGATGAAAGCTTTGATATCAGTTGACGAGGAATTGTTCGAAGCAGATGCATCTCATCCAATATCAAACACCTTAGTTTTGACAGTTTCTTGAGCTGGATTGGTAGCTTTACTATCCGTGTGTAGGACAAATTAAGATACTGCAAGCTTGCTAACCTATCAATCTCCACTGGTAACTCAATCAATCCAAAATTTTTGGACAAGTCCAGAACTCTTATAATAGCCATATACCCAAAGAGTCCACTTGGGTATGACATCAACTTACACGATACTATCAATGTCTCAAGATTGAGGAAAGATGGTGACTCTTTCAGCTCTTCCACACTACAGTCCCACAATGATATCCTCTGTGCCTCCTTCCATGTTGCCACTTTGTCAGCTTCAATCGATTCAACCTGTTCTTGTACCACAAATTTCTTCTTCCTCCCGTGTTCACCAGCTATCCACAAGGCCATATCACGAATTAGGTCGTGCATTGTCACATATTTCTCAGATATACCATTCACCAATAGATGTGCATGCTGTAAATGCTCAATAATGATACCGCCTTGGTTTCTTGCTTCATGTATATGATCAAATTCATCCAAGAATCCCTCCCCAATCCAAAGTTCTATCAGCTGATCACAACAAATTTCATGATCCTCGGGGAATAAAGAGCAATAGATGAAAAATGATTTGATGGTATCACTAGGCAACTTATCATAACTCAATTCTAAAACTGAGTATATACCTTGAGACTCATATGACTGATTCTTGAACATTTGTTCTTTCATCTTCCATTCTTCTGGAGCTGTACTTCCGGCCAATGCTCGTCCTATGGCAACGAGGGCAAGAGGCAACCGTGGCACTCTTGGGCAATAATTCTAGCAAGATTTGGTATCTGTGGATGGGAATTTAAAGTATCTTCTCCTACGTTGGCCTGAAACAGAGCAAAGGCTTCCTCCTCTCCCAAGTACTTTACTTCAACCATCTTCTGAACTTCCATTTGGTGGCAAACCTGTTGAGAGCGCGTCGTAAGTACTAGTTTGGACTTATTTTGATTATTTAGAGGAGGAATCCCCACTTCCATGAGGTCAAGCCGCTCCCATATATCATCTAAAAAGAGCAGAAATTTTCTTGTTTTCAAAACTTGAAATATTTCCAAAGCCTTTTCATCCTGGCTCCTATCTTTCCATTTGTAATCAGGAACATCCAATCTATTCAGAATCTGTTCCTGAACCCCTCAATCGTTTCTACTTTGGACACAGTAATCCAAATTACTACATCAAATTCATTGTTCCTTTTCAAGACCCCGTTGTTGATTTTTGCCGAGAGAGTCGTTTTCCCCACACCCCCTATGCCATATATTCCAATAGTTCCCACTTGTTCATCTTCGAGCCATCTCCAAACCCTGTCAAACAACAAATCTAAGCCCACAGACTTTTCCATAGGCATCTCATTCACCGCTGGATGAATCAACGGGACAGGCACCTCGTCCAAATTATGTGCTCTGCTCTGTGGTTCCGCCACAGTAGCCACCTTTTCTCTAATCATTTTCCCAAGCTTGTAACTGGAGCGGAAGTTTGTGAGACAACAGGATCCAAGACATTTCTTCTGGATTTCTATATCACTTTTTACCATTAACTCGTTCACTTCCCTTCCCATGTTTTCCGCACTGCAGAGCCAGGCATCCACTTCACGAGTACGCTTGTTCTAAAATTGCTCTTCACGCTTCACCCTTTCTTTCACATCTTGATAGACATGCTTGAGTTTCTCCATTGCGTTTGCCAAAGAATTGAGATTTTGTGGGAGCTGATGACGAGAGTGAGCAGCACCCTTTGCAGCGCAATCCGTCGCAACATCCATGGAGAAAACAAGAGTCGGAGTTTAACCAAAAAGAGATTTAATGATGGATGAGAGAACAGGTGATGGGTTGCAGTGGGAGAGATGAAGATGGAAAACGACTTTATGTTTTTGTTTACAAAGTTCCCAATACCAGAGTTTTGGGTCAAAATGGCCCATTTATTAAAAAAAAATATAACATCTAACCACTTTTTGAAACTTATGTTCAAATTGGTCTCTTTGATGCCACGTAAGCGCCATGTCATTAAAAAATATATTTTTTTAATCATTTTAGTTAAAACCTTAGTTGACAACTGAGGTTTATTTTTGAACTGAAGCCGTAGTTGCCAACTGAGACTTCATTTTTAAACTAAAACCTGAATTGGCAACTGAGGCTTCATTTTTGAACTAAAGCCACAGTTGTCAACTGAGGTTTCGTTTTTGAACTAAAGCCGTAGTTGTCAACTGAGACTTCATATGGCTTGTATGATGTTTAAATAGGTTCATTACACTTACTAGGTGGTCAAATGATATCCGAAAAAAATCAAAATCCAAAAATATTAAAAAATTAGACAAGGTACGAAGAATGTGAGGAATCGTACACTTCCCATTCTCCACAATAATTGAACTTTTTAAACATTTTGGGGACTTAATATGGCTTGGATGATGTTTAAATAGGTTAATTACACTTAAGAGGTGGTCAAATGATCTTCGAAGAAAATCAAAATCCAAAAATACTAAAAAATTAGACAAGGTACGAAGAATGTCAGGAATCCTCACATTCTTCGTACCCTTCCCATTCTCCACAATAATTGAACTTTTTAAAAATTTTGGGGACTTAATATGGCTTGGATTATGTTTAAATAGGTTAATTACACTTAAAAGGTGGTCAAATGATCTCCGAAGAAAATCAAAATCTAAAAATACTAAAAAATTAGACAAGGTACGAAGAATGTGAAGAATCCTCACATTCTTCATACCCTTCCCATTCTCCACTTCTTAAAACTTTTTATAAATTTTGGGGATTTCATATGACTTGGATGATGCTTAAATAGGTTCATTACACTTACAAGGTGGTCAAATGATATCTGCAAAAATCAAAATCCAAAAATACTAAAAAGTTAGACAAGGTACGAAGAATGTGAGGAATCCTCACATTCTTCGTACCATTCCCATTCTCCACAATAATTGAACTTTTTAAAAATTTTGGGGACTTCAAATGGCTTGGATTATGTTTAAATATGTTCATTACACTTAGGAGGTGGTCAAATGATCTCCGAAAAAATCAAAATCCAAAAATATTAAAAAATTAGACAAGGTACGAAGAATGTGAAGAATCCTCACATTCTTCGTACCCTTCCCATTCTCCACTTCTTAAAACTTTTTATAAATTTTGGGCACTTCATATGACTTGGATGATGTTTAAATAAGTTTATTACACTTATGAGGTGGTCAAATGATATCTGAAAAAATTAAAATCCAAAAATAATAAAAAATTAGACAAGGTACGAAGAATGTGAGGAATCCTCACATTCTTCGTACCCTTCCCATTCTCCACAATAATTGAACTTTTTAAAAATTTTGGGGACTTCATATGGCTTGGATTATGTTTAAATATGTTCATTACACTTAGGAGGTAGTCAAATGATCTCCGAAAAAATCAAAATCCAAAAATACTATAAATTAGACAAGGTACAAAGAATGTGAAGAATCCACACATTCTTCGTACCCTTCCCATTCTCCACAATAATTGAACTTTTTAAAAATTTTGGGGACTTAATATGGCTTGGATGATGTTTAAATAGGCTAATTACACTTAAGAGGTGGTCAAATGATCTCCGAAGAAAATCAAAATCCAAAAATACTAAAAAATTAGACAAGGTACGAATAATGTGAGAAATCCTCACATTCTTCGTACCCTTCCCATTCTCCACAATAATTGAACTTTTTAAAAATTTTGGGGACTTCATATGGCTTGGATTATGTTTAAATAGGTTCATTACACTTAGGAGGTGGTCAAATGATCTCCGAAGAAATCAAAATCCAAAAATATTAAAAGATTAGACAAGGTACGAGAATGTGAATAATCCTCACATTCTTCGTACCCTTCCCATTCTCCACTTCTTAGAACTTTTTATAAATTTTGGGGACTTCATATGACTTGGATGATGTTTAAATAGGTTCATTACACTTACGAGGTGGTCAAATGATATCCGAAAAAATCAAAATCCAAAAATACTAAGAAACTAGACAAGGTACGAAGAATGTGAGGAATTCTCACATTCTTTGTACTCTTCCCATTCTCCACAATAATTGAACTTTTTAAAAATTTTGGGGACTTCATATGAATTGGATGATGTTTAAATAGGTTCATTACACTTACGAGGTGGTCAAATGATCTCTAAAAAAATCAAAATCCAAAAATACTAAAAAAATTAGACAAGGTACGAAAAATGTGAGGAATCCTCACATTCTTCGTACCCTTCCCATTCTCCACAATAATTGAACTTTTTAAAAATTTTGGGGACTTCATATGGCTTGGATTATGTTCAAATAGGTTCATTACACTTAAAAGGTGGTCAAATGATCTCCGAAAAAATCAAAATCCAAAAATACTGTAAATTAGACAAGGTATAAAGAATGTGAAGAATCCTCACATTCTTCGTACCCTTCCCATTCTCCACTTCTTTGAACTTTTGAAAAATTTTGGGGACTTCATATGACTTTGATATTTTTTAAATAGGTTCATTACACTTAGGAGGTGTTCAAATGATTTCCAGAAAAATCAAAATCCAAAAATACAAAAAAATTAATAAGGGTACAAAGAATGTGAGGGATCCTCACATTCTTCGTACCCTTCCCATTCTCCATTTCTTTGAACTATTTAAAAATTTTGGGGACTTCATATGACTTAAATATTGTTGAAATAGGTTCATTACAATTAGGAAGTGTTCAAATGATTTTCGGAAAAATCAAATAAAAAAATACGAAAAAATAACAAGAGTACGAAGAATGTGAGGAATCCTTACATTCTTCGTACCATCCCATTTCTCCATTTCTTTGATGCTTAAACAAAATTATTGGGGCTTCACATATCTTTGATATTGTTTGAATGAGTTCATTACACTTAAGGGGTGTTAAAATGATGCCCAGAAAAATCATACTTTAAAAATACTAAAAAATTGCCAAGGGTACGAACAATGTGAGGAATCCTCACATTCTTCGTACCCTTCTCATTCTCCACAATAATTGAACTTTTTAAAAATTTTGGGGACTTCATATGGCTTGCATTATGTTCAAATAGGTTCATTACACTTAAAAGGTGGTCAAATGATCTCCGAAAAAATCAAAATCCAAAAATACTATAAATTAGACAAGGTATAAAGAATGTGAAGAATCCTCACATTCTTTGTATCCTTCCCATTCTCCACTTCTTTGAACTTTTGAAAAATTTTGGGGACTTCATATGACTTTGATATTTTTTAAATAGGTTCATTACACTTAGGAGGTGGTCAAATGATTTTCGAAAAAATCAAAATCCAAAAATACAAAAAAATTAATAAGGGTACAAAGAATGTGAGGGATCCTCACATTCTTCGTACCCTTCCCATTCTCCATTTCTTTGAACTATTTAAAAATTTTGGGGACTTCATATGACTTAAATATTGTTGAAATAGGTTCATTACAGTTAGGAAGTGTTCAAATGATTTTTGGAAAAATCAAATCAAAAAATACGAAAAAATAACAAGGGTACGAAGAATGTGAGGAATCCTTACATTCTTCGTACCATCCCATTTCTCCATTTCTTTGATGCTTAAACAAAATTATTGGGGCTTCATGTATCTTTGATATTGTTTGAATGAGTTCATTACACTTAATGGGTGTTAAAATGATGCCCAGAAAAATCATACTTTAGAAATACTAAAAATTTGCCAAGGGTACGAACAATGTGAGGAATCCTCACATTCTTCATACCCTTCCCATTCTACACTTCTTTGATGCTTTAAAAAATATTTGAGACTTCCTATGGCTTATATATTGTTTAGATAGGTTCATTACACTTAAAAGGTGTCCAAATGATGCCCGAAAAAATCAAATTCCAAAAATACTTAAAAATTAGAAAGGCTACGAAGAATGTGAGGAATCCTCACATTCTTCGTACCTTCCCCATTCTCCATTTGTTTGAACTTTTAAAAACATTTAGGGAGTTCATATGGCTTAGATATTGTTTAAATGAGTTCATTACACTTAAGGGGTGTTCAAATGATGGCCGAAAAAATAAAACTTAAAAAATACTTAAAAATTAGAAAGGGTACGAAAAATGTGAGGAATCCTCACATTCTTCATACCCTCCTCAGTTTCCACTTATTTGATGCTTTAAAAAAAAAATTGGGACTTCCTATGGCTTAGATATTATTTAGATAGGTTTATTACACTTAAAGGGTGTCCAAATGATGGCCGAAAAAAATCAAATTCCAAAAATACTTAAAAATTAGAAAGGGTACGAAGAATGTGAGGAATCCTCACATTCTTCGTACCATCCCCATTATCCATTTCTTTGAATTTTTTTAAAAAAAATTGGGAGTTCATATGGCTTGGATATTATTTAAATGAGTTCATTACATTTAAGGGGTGTTCAAATGATGCCCGAAAATATTAAACTCCAAAAATAATTAAAAATTAGAAAGGGTATGAAGACTGTGAGAAATCCTCACATTCTTCGTACCCTCCCCATTCTCCACATCTTTGATGTTTTTAAAAATTTTTTTGGAGTTTCATATGACTAGTATATTGTTTAAATGAGTTTATTACACTTATGGGGTGTTCAAATGATGCATGGAAAAATCAAACTTAAAAAATACTTAAAAATTAGAAAGGGTACGAAGAATGTGAGGATTCCTCACATTCTTCGTACCCTCCCCATTCTCCATTTCTTTGAAATTTTAAATTTTTTTTGGGACTTCATATGGTTTGGATATTCTTTAAATGAGTTCATTACACTTAAGGGGTGTTCAAATGATGCCTGAAAAAATCAAACTGCAAAAATACTTAAAAATTAGAAAGGGTACGAAGAATGTGAGAAATCCTCACATTCTTCGTACCCTCCCCATTCTCCACATCTTTGTTGTTTTAAAATTTTTTGGGGACTTCATATGACTTGGTTATTGTTTAAGTGAGTTTATTACACTTAAGGGGTGTTCAAATAATGCCCAAAAAAATCAAACTTAAAAAATACTTAAAAATTAGAAAGTGTACGAAAAATGTAAGGAATCCTCACATTCTTCGTACCTTCCTCATTTTCCACTTATTTGATGCTTTAAAAATTTTTTGGGACTTCCTATGGATTAGACATTGATAATGAAGGGAGTGAGGCCAATACTCGGGCTTCCTTTAACATATTCAATGGAGTAAGTTCAGACAAATTTAATAGGATAGCCAACTATACACATGTTAAGGAAGTCTAGGACATTCTCTAGATTACTCATGAAGGCACTTTAGCTATGAAGTTGTCTAAATTAAAAATGCTCATTTCCAAATTTGAAAGCCTTAAAATGTAAGAGAATTATAATTTCTTTACATTCTATTCAGAGTTGAGTAACATTATGAACTTTTTTTTAACCTAAGAGAACAAATGCTTGACTCTAAAGTGGTAAGAAAAATCTTAAGATCCCTATCAGAAAGGTTTTGGCTTAAAGTCAATACTATAAAGAAAATAAAGGTGTAGACCCTCCATTTTGTCCCCTTAGCACATGCCTTATTAAGTGCTCTTTCAGTACTCCGCAGTAGTTCTTAGTAGTCCATTGCCACTCATATAACTTACCCTTTTTTTAGCCACCTTAGAGACTTTGATTGAGAGATTCATCTAACCCCTTTTTATGACCATTGGTAGCCCCAAGTTAGATTTAGGATTTTCTTTTTCTAATTCTTTTTTAAGATAGCTCATTTAGGTACACTTTTAGTCCTATTTAGACATACCCAGACCCATATAGGCACATCCAGCCCATTTAGGTCACCCTAACCCATTTAGACACACTTCAGCCCATTTAGGCCCACCTAGGTTCACTTAGGCCCACTTAGACACACCCAGACCCATTTAGGTCACTTAGGCCTGTTTAGACACATTTAAGCCCATTTAGACACACCCAGGCCCATCACATCCTGTTCATTTAGGCCACTCTAACCCATTTAGACACTCATTGGCCTATTTAGGCCCACCTAGGTTCACTTAGGCCTACCTAGGTACATTTAGCCCATTATGGATCATCCCATTTAGACACATCCGGCCCATTTAGGTCACCCTGACCTATTTAGAAACACCTAAGCCCATTTAGGTCACTTAGGCCTGTTTAGGCTCATTTAGGCCCATTTAGACACACTCAAGCCTATTTAGGTACATCCAACCCATTTAGGTCATCATGACCCATTTAGACACACTTAGGCCCATTTAGGCACATCCGAATCATTTAGGATCACCTTAGTCTATTTAGACACATCCAGCCCATTCAAGATCACTCTAACCATTTAGACACATTTGGTCCATGTAGGCCCACCTAGGCCCACTTAGGCTTACCTAGGTGCATTTAGACCAACCTAGATTTGCTTAGGCATTATACTAATCACCCTAGGTCAATCCTAATCATCCTAGGTCACGTAGGCACTATCCTGATCACCTTATGTCACTTAGACACTTTTTAGGTCCACTTAGGCTTATTTAGACGTATTTGGTCCATGTAGGATCACTTAGGCCCATTTAAACATATTTGGCCCATTTAGGATCACCTTGGCCTATCTAGGCTTACCTAGCCCACCTAGGTCCACTTAGGTCCACTTAAGCCCACTTAGACACACTTAAGCCCATTTAAGTCACTTAGGCCAGTTTAGGCACATCCTACCAATTTAGAATCACCCTAGCCTATTTAGACACATCCAACCCATTCAGGATCACCTTGACCCATTTGGAAACATTTGACCCATTTAGGTCACCTGTTGACTCACTTCTTTTTGTATGACTTGCGTGATTGCATGACTAAAACTTCTTTGCATGGCTTGCATGACACTTTTTTATTATAATAATAATAATAATAATTATAATAAAAATAATAATTATAATAATAATAATAATAATAATTATTATTATTATTATTATTATTATTATTATTATTATTGTCATTATTATTATTATTATTATTATTTATTACTTATTTATTTTTATTTATTATCTTGTTATTTATTTATTTATATTAACTTATTTATCTTTTATAATTTCATCATTTTCTTTTTTTTTTATTATTATTATTCATTTGTTCAATCTAATTTTATTTTTATGTTTTTGCATTGAAGTTTATCAAAGAGAGAGTTAACAAAGGTGGAAAACAAGAATCACCAAAATGAAAAAGGAAGAAAAAGCGAGAGACAATAAAACCTACCAAGAGAAGAGATGATTGAGAGTTGCATCATGAAAATATGGAGAACACATTTTGGTAAGTGAGAAATTCAACACGTGGAAAAGGTTTTGGAAAATGAGAGAAAGAGAAAGTAAAACTTACCAAGAGAAGAAATGATTGAGAGCTACATTATGAAAATATGGAGAACATATTTTAGTAAGTGACAAAATTTAACACATGGGGAAGGTTTTGGAAAAGGAGAGCAGGGATTTGGTCAAGGTGGAATTTGGAGATTCGACGTGGTTTTTTAGGAGAAAGAATGGATAACATTCTAAGAAAAAGATATTCAGTGTGGTAGGAGAGGATGTTTAGCGTATTAAGAAAGTGATTTGTGGATAAAAAAATGAGGAAAATGGAGGGATTGGGGAGGAAAAAGACAACTACAATTTTATTTTTTCAGGGGTAGAAAGAACACTTTGGGGGGGGGGGGGGGGGAAGGGGGAAGATTCTGGTAGGGTTCAACGTGATGTACAATAAGATCTCTTGAAAGATCATGCATAGAGTTAGGGTACGAATTTTTTTTAGGAGACAATCAATTGCATCTCGAAGGGAATTGAAGGTAAATATTGAATATGATATTGATTTTAGCTTTATAGATATGGATGTTTTAATTTTGAAAATACTGATGATAGTTTGGATGTTTTGATTTAGATAAATTTTGACATTTTAGTTTTGATAAATATTGAAGTCTTTGATGTTATAGACCCCTTTTTGAAGTGAAAGAGAGGGGGGGGGGACGGGAGAATTTTCTACTCCCTTTGCATGACATTTGTGGAGGAAGGGAAGGGAGACCTTCCCGGGCAGGCTCTGAGACGTGGACAACCAACCAGAGGCCTGGCTGCCCATGAGGGTGGTTGGGGTCTCCTATGCTGGCTGACGGGGGAATAGGAGAGTGGGTTTTGAATGAGATATTTTTTGAGGGGGAAGAGGATAGCAGAGGAGGGGTTCTGGGGATTAGAGGAGGAAACTTGGCTGGAAGGGGGGGCAGACTGATTTTTCTAGATCAAAACTTAAAGTCTTGTGGGTCTTTGCTGGAGAAATACTTCCACAGGTATGAATACTATAGGCTTGTTGATTGATTTATCTACTTATTATTCCTCCATATATCTTGCTAATGTTTGCATGTTGTTTGGTTTGCTTGGGGTGGATAGTGAAGGCCGCTTGCTCATTAATATAAAACCGAGTATTCAGGTTTGCCATTGTTGATTTTTAGTAATTCTTTGCTTCTGTTATGAAAATGTCCATAGTTGCATTTGAAAGGGTTTTTCCCACCTAATCAGAAGGCTCATTGACGACCTAAGAAGAGAAGCCTTATCTGAAAATATTTTGGCTTGTTTCCCTGGTGCTTTGTTTGCATGAGTTTCTCATTTGTTGTGGCCATCTTTGTTCTTGGATCTCATTCGTTGTATGAGCTCTAAGGAGTAGAAGATTCCTTCTCTGCGTATGGGTGCATCCCTTTTGCTTTGGTTCACGTCAGATCCACTGCCCTTTTGCCTCATCTCTAGTAAGCCATGCATGGCTCCCCCCGAAGCTCTCTCCAATGTTTCTACTAGCATCTCAAGTTCATCCACCCATGTGCGTGGGAGCCATGCAAATATGACTACCTTTTCCACACCCATTTCCTGTTAACCCATACCGCTTAATATCCTTGATTCCATGCCCTCTACCTTCGACACATTCCCAGGACCGGCTGCCACCTCCATCACCGCTGCCAAACCATCTTCCATTATTAGGCTACCTGAAGCTAGCAAGGTTGCTGTTGCAATGCACTGAGCGCGCCCTCGTGTATTATCTGGGTGATGTAGGTGATCTCTTGCCAGAGATCCCGACATTATTGCCGTTGTTCAGGATGACACCGGGGCGAGTTCCAACATGCTTCGCAGAGAGGCTTTAGTTATGCACAACCAGCTCGCGCTTTGGTGCCACTACGCTGAACGATGAGCTCACTTACCGTGACATTGAAGCATCTGAAGGTCGTCTTACCGCCAGCCCCGTCCTCCATTGTTCATGGCCTGCAGCTTTCCCTCCACCGACCAAGCTGGCAGCAGACGCACCCCGAGACTGCTAGCGGATTTTTCCTCGACGTAAGCATGGTTCGCCTTGACCCGCTCCGGCCAGGTGAACAGCCGTGCCGGTCATCATCGACGGTGGCAATGTCTTCTGGATGCCGCCGGGTTGCTGCTGCTGCTTCCCTTTCCGTCGCGTCGCCGGTGGTGGAGTAAAGGAGACCTGGGCTCGCCCATTGATGATGGATGTGGGCTTGAGTTGGAGCCCAGGCCCGTTTGTGTGGGTGAAGAGCCTCATGCCAGCCATCTTCCCGGCCCAAGTCCACCTCAAGTTATGCCTTGGGCTTGCCCATATTGGCCTTGAACTTGGGCTTAAGTTGGAGCCCAGGCCCAAGCTATGATGGTGATGGTGCCTTGGGCTTGAGTTGGAGCCCAACCCAAGCATGTTGATGAAAGGCCCCATGCCCCCTATGCTAGCCACCCTCATTGGCCCATGCCCACATCAATTTAGCCTATTAGGTTGCCCAAATCCTAATAATTCTCTTAAAAACCTCTAATATCCATAATTAATTAATTCAATCATTCCCTTTTATTTGTTATCTTATTCTATTTCTACCAATTTATTTAACTCAACTTAAAAGCAATTAAAAGACAAAGTATTAAGGTTGAATATCCTTTTCAAAATTTAAAATAACCCATATCTTATCTTCCCTCCTTTAGTTATGTCTAATCACCATATATGAAAATTTTCGTATAAATTAACTTATGTTGGTCTCGACAAATTTGCTACATTCTAAACTTTACATTCTATTTTCAAAACAAAGGTCCTTAAGTAATTTTTCAAAAATCCTATGTCGTAATTTAATCTTTCAATCCCAAAAATACTACAATTCGTCTAAAACTTATTTTCATCAATTAGAATTATAATCCCGCATTTATCTAGTTATTTAAAGTCTAATCTTTCAAAAATTCCATGTTTTAATTTAATTTTACAATTCTAAAATTCCACAATTCGTTTAAATCTTATTTCCATCAATTAGAATTATCCTCCCCTATTTACCTATTTATTTAAAGTCTAATCCTTCGAAAATCCCATGCCTTAATTTAATTTTTCAATAATTCGTTTAAATCTTATTTTCATCAATTAGAATTATAATCCCGTTTTTATCTAGTTATTTAAAGTCTAATCTTTCAAAAATTCCATGTTTTAATTTAATTTTACAATTCTAAAAATTCCACAATTTGTTTAAATCTTATTTTCATCAATTAGAATTATCCTCCCTTATTTACCTATTTATTTAAAGTCTAATCCTTCAAAAATCCCATGCCTTAATTTAATTTTTCAATAATTCGTTTAAATCTTATTTTCATCAATTAGAATTATAATTCCGTTTTTATCTAGTTATTTAAAGTCTAACCCTTCAAAAATCCGATGTCCTAACTTAATTTTCAACCTTAAAAATTCCACTATTCTTCTTTATTTGTTTAAATGTTATTTTCCTTAACCAGAGTTGTCATCCTATATTTATTTATTTATTCAAAGTCCAATTCTTAAAAAACGTGACTTCCTAATTTAATTTTTAATCTCACAAATCTCACTATTCACTTTCATCCGTTCCAATATCGTTTTGATTAATTAGTAGCATTATTCCATACTTACCTATTTATTTCTCTTAAAAATCCCAATCATTAAAGTCTAATTCTTCAAAATTCCAATTTCTAAATTTAGCTATCTGAAATTCCAATTGTCCTATCTCTGAACTTAATTTTCAGTTTCCCATGCTCCAATCCCCGTATTTATCCCATTACTTATTATTATCATTATCACTATTATTTTATTCATTATTTCTATAAATTCTACCTTCGAATGATTTCCAAGATTGCGAACTTTTTTTATAAATCGACTTTCATAATCTCTATTTCTCAAATAACTTACAATTCTGATTTCTTTCAAAATTTAACTCCCAAAGTCCCAATTTTCGTAACTTAGTTTTTCTTAAAAATCCCGAACTTTCAAATAATTCCTCAAAATCCCAATTTCTTTCAAATTTAATTTCTAAAATTCTTATTATTACATCTAATTCCTAAGAATCCAATTTTCAAATAATCTCTAAAACTCCAATTTTCAAATAACCTCTAAGACTCCAATTTTCAAATGAATTTCAAAAATCCAGTTTTCCTTCGAACAATTTTAATTTCCGTTTGATGATGCATGTGATATGTTTCGTGCTCTATATTGTGCACTAACCCCATTTTTATGATAGCGCATTGCTTGTTCGTGGCCCAGGTACGCATCTACTCCTATTCTGGTCATTCTCTATTGCATGTTTTGATTCCCATATGCGCTTAATCGATTTGAGTACCCATTGATTTTCCTATTGATTGCCACGTCAGCTTCATTTTATTAGTAGAAACCCGACTTTAGGGACTTAGAGGGGTGCTACGGTCTTTACCGAACCTTCCTGATAAGTAACCTGACCCCCGAGCCTGATCCTGTTTTTTCGTAGATCACCTTTTCCAAAACAAGGAGTTGCACTTAGGGTTTTCTTTCTTATTTTGTTTACCCTTCTAAAATAAAACAAAAATAAGTGGTGACTCCGAGTCATTTTTCTTAATCAATAAAATCATTTTTTAAAAAAAATTAAAATAGAGCTCGCCATCGAGCGGAAAACGCATGAGCCGAAATACGGGGTCCACAGATGTGTTTGTATGTTAATTATATTTAAAAAAATAAAAAAATCCTAGAATGTTAGTTTTGATGAAATTGATTGTTAGTTATTTGTTAAAAATAAAAAATAAAAATTCTTGGAATGTTCATTTGAATGTTTTTTTTGTTAATTTTATTTTTTATTTTTTAATCATTTGATGATTAGTTCAAGTATAATTTGCATGGATGATGTATGATTTGTATGTTAATTTTATTTTTAAAATTCATTATATGATTAATTGTATGTTAGTTTTATTTTAAAAATTACTTGGATGATTAGTTTAGGTATAATTTTCATTAATTTTATTTTAAAAATTAATTGTATGATTAATTTGTTAATTTTTGCTAATTGGTATAATTCGCATGTTAGTTTTATTGTAAAAAAATCATTGGATGATTAATTTGTATAATTCACATGTTAATTTTATTTTAAAAAATTAATTGAATGATTAA
Source organism: Vitis riparia (assembly GCF_004353265.1). Taxonomy (NCBI): domain Eukaryota; kingdom Viridiplantae; phylum Streptophyta; class Magnoliopsida; order Vitales; family Vitaceae; genus Vitis; species Vitis riparia. Next base: position 255,321 of record NW_023269681.1, on the reverse strand, counting down.
TTCAGGTATATTTTTTGTTAATTTTATTTTACAAATTCTTTATATGATTAATTTATATAATTTTTCTTAGCTTTATTTTAAAAGTTAATTCGATGATTAATTTAGGTATAATTTTTTGTTAATTTTATTATTATTTTTTTAGAAAAAATTCTTTGTATGGTTAATTTGTATAATTTGATAATTTTATTTTAAAAATTCATTGGATGTTTAATTTGAATAATTTTTGTTAATTTTATTATAAAAATTCATGGGATGATTAATTTGTATAATTTTCATATTAATTTTATTTTAAAAATTCATTGGATGATTAATTTGCATAATTTGTATGTTAATTTTATTTTAAAAATTCATGGGATGTTTAATTTGTATAATTTACTTATTAGTTTTATTTTAAAAATTCATTGGATAATTAATTTTTATAATTTGTATGTTAATTTTATTTTTAAAATTCATTAGATGATTAATTTGTATGTTAGTTTTATTTTTAAAATTAATTGGATGATTAGTTCAAGTATAATTTTTGTTAATTTTATTTTAAAAATTCATTATATAATTAATTTGTTAATTTTTGTTAATTGGTATAACACGCATGTTAGTTTTATGGTAAAAATTCATTGGATGATTAATCAGTTAAAATTTGTATGTTAATTTTATTTTTTAAAAATTCTTTATGTGATTAATTTGTATAATTTTTGTTAGTTTTATTGTAAAAATTCATTGGAAGATTATTTCATGTATAATTTTTGTTAATTTTATTTTGAAAATTCATTGAATGATTAATTTGTATAATTTCCATGTTAATTTTACTTTTAAAATTCATTGGACATTTAATTTGTATAATTTGTTTGTTAGTTTTATTTTAAAATTCATTGGATAATTAATTTGTATAATTCACATTTTAATTTTATTTTAAAAATTCATTGGATGATTGGTTTGTATAATTCAAATTTTAATTTTATTTTTAAAAAATCATTGGATGATTGATTTGTATAATTCACATGTTAATTTTATTTTTAAAATTCATTGGATGATTGATTTGTATAATTCACATGTTAATTTTATTTTTAAAATTCATTGGATGATTGATTTGTATAATTTCCATGTTAATTTTATTTTAAAAATTCATTGGATGATTACTTTGTATAATTTTCATGTTAATTTTATTTTAAAAAATTCATTGGATGTTTAATTTGTATAATTTACATGTTAATTTTATTTTAAAAATTCATTGGATGATTAATTTGTATAATTTGCATGTTAATTTTATTTTAAAAATTCATTGGATGTTTAATTTGTATAATTTGCATGTTAGTTCTATTTTTAAAAAATCATTAGATGTTTAATTTGTATAATTTGTATGTTATTTTTTAAAAAAAAATTCATTGGATGATTAATTTATATAATTCACATGTTAGTTTTATTTTAGAAATTCATTGTATGATTAATTTATATAATTAGCATGTTAATTTTATTTTAAAATTTCATTGGATGATTAATTTGTATGATTCACATGTTAATTTTATTTTAAAAAATTCATTGAATGATTGATTTGTATAATTTTCATGTTAATTTTATTTTAAAAATTCATTGGATGATTAATTTGTATAATTCACATGTTAATTTTATTTTAAAAATTCATTAGATGTTTAATTTGTATAATTCACATGTTAATTTTTTTTTTAAAAATTCTTTGTATGAATAATTTATACAATTTTTGTTAGTTTTATTTTAAAAATTCATTGGATGATTAATTCAAGTATAATTTTTGTTAATTTTATTTTAAAAATTCATTTAATGATTGATTTGTACAATTGGCATGTTAATTTTATTTTAAAAATTCATTGGATATTTAATTTGTATAATTTGCATGTTAGTTTTATTTTATAAATTCATTGGATGATTAATTTGTATAATTCACGTATTATTTTTATTGGATGCTTGGTTTGAGCATAATTTTTGTGAATTTTAATGGATGATTGGTTTGTATAATTTTAATGTTAGTAGATTTTAAAAATTTATTGCATGATTGTTAGGTTAAATTCCCATGTTGATTGTGTTTTAAAAATTCATTAAATACTTTTTGGTTAAATTCTCATGTGAGTATGTTGTTTTTTTAAAAAATAAAATAAAATAATTGGATGCTATATTTGGTTAAATTTTCATGTCAATAGTTTTTTTTTAAAAATAAAATAAAATATTAAAAAATTGTATTTTTCCCATCATGCATGAGGCTTCGTGATCTCAAAAAAATAAAATAAAATAAAAATAAAAATTTCAAGTTCACTTTCCTTATTTTTTCAAATCTATCTCAAAAAGAAATTAAAAAAAAATCCTTATTGTGTATACATTGTTTAAGGTTTACTAATTCATTTGATCCTTTTTTTTTCTTTCCGTAAGGAAAAAAAGAAATTCATCTTTAAAAGTATTTAAACCATCAAAAGGATTTGGAAAAAAAATTATTCATTTTAGGTTTAAGGCAAGGACCATATTTTCTTTTAAAATCAATTAACTCATTTCATATAAATTGCATTCTACTTTTTTTTTTTTTGGTTTTCCAAAATATTGCTTTTTTTTTCCACATAGATTTGAACTTATACTCCCAAGCTAATGGAAATACATAGGTTAAGCTTATGAATATTAATTGGGGACTTGATGGGACCCCAACATAAAAGAATCTTTTCAGAACTCACCTTTGCTGCTTGTTGTAATCATAATCATTGTTTATTTTTAGGAATTATATACATGACTTATGTGATAATTGATGATTTCATATACCCTAGTTATTTCTATTAAGCTATTTAGATACCATGCTTGATAGGATTTAGAATCACATTATTTGCATTTGTAATTTACCCTAACCTTCTTTATCTTATGGAAGTACTTTGTAAATTACTCGTGCTATCCAGGTATGCTCTCGACCTTACATGTTTAAATTTTATGAATGTGTATGCTTGTGTGAACTATATCCATGTTTGATGTTGGTCTTGCTATTTTAGCTTGTTTGATTTCTTTTGATGAGATGCATGTTGTATTTCTATTTGTTTGATCTAACTTATTGTCTTATGATAGCACTTTAAGAAGCACCATAGGTACGCTTACTGACCCTGTTTTATTGTATGTGATTAAGAATGATTGTTTGCTAGCTTAATATGCTATTAGGATTTAAGTAGACGCCTTTGCTTTGTTGGTACCCTAGGTCAATCAATTAATTGTCACACTTCCCTCAACTAAGTAGTAGAGACCTTTTGAGGGCTTAGAGAGGTGCTACCTTTTAAGGTACCTTCCTGATAGGTAACCTAATCCTCGAACATAGACTCGAGTTTTTCAAAGATATGCTTTTCCAAAATTTGAGGAGTCATTTTTCTTAGGGTTTTAGTTTTCCTTAAAAAAAATAAAATAAATAAGAGGTGACTCCAACTTTTTTCAAAAAATCAAATTTTCATAAATAAAAAGCGAGTCTTGCCATCAAGTGGGAACGCACGTAAAAAATGCGGGCCCACAAAAGGACATTGATTTGATGAGAGTTGATGAATTTATTGGCTCCATTCTGACCTATGAAATGACACTTCCTTATTCTCAAAGACCTAAAGAGTTTATTTTTAGGGTTTCTAAGAATGTGGAAAAAGAAACTGAAAATCTCAAGGATTAAACACAAATATTCAGTCCCTAAAACTCCTCAATAGAATGAAATGATTAAAAGGAAGAATCGAGTTCTTCAAGAAATGGCTAGAGTCATACTTCACATGCATGATACCCCTATGCATTTTTAGGTCGAAGCAATTAACATGACTTGCTATACTACCAATAAGGCTTTCCTTAGACCTAGAACAAAGAAAACATCCTATAAATTATAAACTAGGAGAAAACTAAACCTTAAGTATTTTAGGACTTTTAGCAGTGAGTGCAATATTCTTAGGGATGGAGAAAACCTAGGAAAGTTTGATTCAAATTCTAACTTAGGTAACTTCCTAGGTTATTCTAATAAGTGTAAAGCTTATAGGATTTACAATTAGAGTTCTAAAGTTATTCAAAAATCTTCAAATATAGTTGTTAGTTACTCTTGGTATGATTAGGAAGTGGTTGACTCTGAAAGTTCAACCTAAGAATTGATTAGGGATAACCTTGAAAAAGTGATTTATTTCGATAGTAATCCTGAAAGTATCCTTGAAGAGGTGGTTGACCCCAACAAGGATAAAAAGGCACGTGAAATTGCTAAGTCGGGTGAAGTAGGAAATAAACATAAATCCAGAGCACCCAAGCATCACCATATCTCAAATGTAATAGGAAACATGGATGATTTCATGGTTACAAGGAGACAAACTAGACCAAATGAGATAGACTTTCTTTGTTATACCTCTTAATTAGAGCCAAAAAATGTGGAGGAAGTCTTAGGAGATGAATCATGGATTACCGCACTTCCAGAAGAATTAAATCAATTTGTTGGAAATGATGTGTGGTACTTAGTCCCTAGGCCTAAAGATAAGCCTGTGATAGGTACAAAGTGGATCTTTAAAAATAAACAAGATGAGAATGGAATCATAGTGAGAAACAAAGTTAGACTGTAGCCCAAGGATACTCCCAAATTGAGGGAAATGATTTTAGGAGACTTTTGCCTCTGTAACAAGGATGGAATTCATTAGAATTCTCCTAGTTATAACATGTTCATTGAAGATGATGTTGTTTCAAATGGATGTTAAAAAAATATTTCAAAATGGGGTCCTTAGTGAAAAATTTTATGTAGAGCAACCAAAGGTTTTTGAGGATCCTAAATACCCCAATCATGTGTATAGATTGAAGAAAGTCGTCTGTGATCTAAAACAAGCTCTTGGAACTTGGTATAAGAGTCTCACTTCTTATCTTTTGGAGAAAGATTTTGAGAGAGGGGTAGTTGATCGTACTATTTTAGTTCGTAGGACTAAGTCTTAACTCTTAGTGGCTCAAATATATGTCAAAGATATTATTTTTGGAGCTACCTTAAGTAATATTGCCTTAGCTTTACCAAGAAAAATGAATTAGAATTAGAAATAGTATGATAGGCGAACTTAATTTGTTCTTAATTTCCATAATGTGGTTGTCCATTTGCCTAGATTTCTAATGATTGAGAGGCCTTTTGATAAGATAATGGGCTTATATTCACCTTTTCTTGAGGTCTGGAGATGGCTTCAAGATGACAAGTGGGAACTAGTAGAATGTATGGAATAGGGGGTGTTAGGAAAACTACCATCTTGAAGAAAATGAATAACAAGATCCTTATATCAAGCCCTGATGTTGATGTTGTGATATGGGTTGTCATATTCAAACCACCAAACATATAAAAAGTCCAGGAAATCATTTGGAATCAATTAGATATTCAAAATAACAAATGGAAAAGTAGGAGCAAGTATGAAAAGGTTGCAGAAATATTCATTGATGTGCTCTTATTTAATGATATATGGGAGTCGTTTGATCTCTTGAAAGGGGGGATTCATTTTTTGAACAATCGAAATAATTCAAAGATAGTATTCACAACATAATCTATTGATGTGTGTCAAAATATTGAAGCTCATAAGAGCTTTAAAGTGGAGTGCCTAGTGTGGGAGGAAAACTTTACCTTGTTTCGAACCAAGGTAGGAGATGACACCTTAAATTCTTATCCAGATATACCAAATCTTTTAGAAATTATTGCCAAAGAGTGCAAAGGCTTGCCCTAGTTTCCATTGGACAAGTAATGGTTGGAACTAGAACACCTCAAAAAATGAGAGGAAAAAATTCAAATGTTGAAGAGTTATCCAACTTATGAGGGATAGTTTGTTTCTGATTTTAGCATTCAATTATGCTAGCCTATAGAACGAAGCCATTAAATCATGTTTTCTGTATTGCTCTTTATTTCCAAAGGACTATGAAATCCTTCATAGAGACCTTGTTGAACTCTGGATCAGAGAAGGGGTTTTAGATGAATATGATGACATACAAGAAGCAAGAAATCAAGGAGAAGAAATTATTGAAAGGTTAAATCATATATGTCTATTGGAGAGTGGTATGCCACAACTTGCTCCAAATGACCCTCCCTTGAGCTTATATAGGGAGTAGAAAGCTTTTAGAACCTCTTAGAGTCATTTACACTAGTAAAGAAGTGTGGAAAACTCTAGAGAAAGCTAGAGATATCCACACATCTCTACATATGGGATGGAATACATGGGAAAGGAGTAGAGTGTTATAAGGAGTGCTAGAGCTATCATATAAATACTTGTATATAACATTTGTATAGTCTTCTAAAGAACTCTGGGATAGAGGGGAACCTTTATGGTTCCAAAGAGTTCCATTGGTACCTATAAATAACTGAGGGCCTCATTTGGCTAAGACACTTAACCAACGAAGCAAGTAAGAGCTTCTTAGCATTGTAAGTTTACTTGTGCAATAAAAAGCTTCCTTTCTTAAAGTGTTGCCTTCGATTCCCTTAGCTTCCAAGTCGTATGCCTAACTTAGCCTAGCTAGCTAAGTATGAGGAAAAGGTTGACTTAGTAATGTCAAGTGTTTTGAGTTATCTAAGTGTCACATGTGAGTTTAGGAAAAGCCTAAGTCCGTGATAGTAGCTCCCAAGAACATGTGAAGATGCATGATTTTATTCGTGATATGGCTTTGTGGTTAGCTTGTGAGGATGGGAAGAGAAAGATCAAATTTGTGGTAAAGAACCAAGTTGGAAAATGAAAATAAAAACAAAGAACCTTTGTGGGATAGTAGTATTGATGAACTCATGGAACCACCATCTTTTCATAATGTTGAGACTTCCTTTGCATATAATGAGTTAATGAGGTTATTTCCTAGTGGATTCTTCCAATTTATGCCTACGATAAAGTATTGAACTAGCCAAATAATTATGGACTAATCAAATTACCTATAGAGGTTGGTAAATTAATTTCTTTATAGTACCTTAATTTATCAAAATAAGAATAAAAGAGCCATCAATGAAGCTAAAGAACTTGAAAACATTGCGGTCTTTGAAATTGGATTGGATGGAATTACTTGAAACAATTCCATCTCAATTTGATATCAAGTTTGTCATCTTTAGAATTTTTCAATGTTTATAATTCTGAAAGGTAGTGCCTCGCACAGTTGGGTGGTAATTTTTGGTGAATATTTTTGTATAATTTATAGTATGAAATCCTAAGTAATGATCACATGATCATTCTTCTTCTTGTCAAAATAATTCTTTTTATGTTCAAATCTATTTCAATCATTTCATCATTTAGATATTCTTTGTAGAATATTTATCATTTGATATAAGTGACCTCAAAACAAAAGTGTGGGAATCGGATTGAACAAGCTTGAAAGTATGTCTTTTTATAGACTAAAGTCCTAACCTCTAAAGGGGGTATTTATAGATTTCTAGTGGGGCTTAAGTGACTTAAACCCATCCTAAGCTTAGTTAGTTAAACTAGCCTACTTGGGTCATAATTGATTAATTAATTTAATTGGGTTCTAATCAATCAATTAGTCAAGTCCAATGATAACATCAAAAAGTTCATTTGTAACCTTGCATATTTACCAAAATGCCTTTGTGCAAACAAGTGAATAAAGAATTTAACTAACCCTTACAAATTGTGCCATCAAGGAATTTGAACTCGAGCAAGGACCATTGAAACCTATAGGCAAATAATAGCTCCCTTAGAAGTCAATTCTGAAGTTAACTCAATATCCCACTACAAAGAGTCAACTGAATCCAGTATCATATGTATATTACAATTAGACAAAAATGTTCGGGTTCTAACCTAGTATCCATTATATGTAGACTATCCATGAATTGGTGTTTGCCCAAAATACCAAAGTCTGTTCAACATATGATAAAAAAGCTCACCTGAACTTTGTCACAAAATTTACTCAATAACAATTGATTCAAGAAAAGTTGTCAATAGACTAATTGTGGGCCTTTCTCTTATATTTCCATAGCTTCAAGAATCACCTCATTTCGATATCCATAGTAAAAGTTATGCTCAAATTACCAAAGTTTGCTCAACATATGACTGGAAAGCTTTCCTACTCTCTCCAAAAAAAAAATCCAACTCAATCTCCAAGCACAAGCCATGTAAGATGATATGAAATGGTACCCTAAGATGCACCTAAAATGCTTCCTAAAATGTAACTAGATTGACTATCTAAAAAAAAAAACCTAGATGAACTAGCTTAAAATGTCCTTAAATGGAAAGAACTAATGTGTGACTAAGATGAACTATCCCAAAGTGTGCCTAAACTAGATTAAACTGAGTATGCATCTAAATGAACTATCCTAAAGTGCATCTAAACTAAACTAAACTAAGTATGCATCTAAATGAACTATCCTAAAGTGCATCTAAACTAAAGTGAACTAAATATGCATCTAAATGAATGATATAAAGTGTATCTAAACTAAAGTGAACTAAATATGCATCTAAATTAACTATCCTAAAGTGCACCTAACTAAAGTGAATTAAAAAAAGCCTAAAATGCAACCAAGTAAACTAAGCTAAAGTGCAACTCAATGTGCTAAAATGAGCTGAAATTGAGCTAAATAGTTAAGTGAACCAAAGTATAGCTAAGTGTGCTAAAGTATGACTAGGTGAGCTAATACTAAGCTAAAGTGTAGCTAAGTGAACTAATATGAGCTGACCTTGAATTAAAGTATGACTAAGTGAGCTAATATTAAGCTAAAGCGTAGGTAAGTGAGCTTATCTGAATTGAACCTGAGCTAAAGTGTAACTAAGTGAGCTAAACCTGAGCTAAAATGTAGCTAAGTGAGCTTATATGAGCTAAACTTAAGCTAAAGTGTGACTAAGTGACTAAGTGAGCTAAAATGTAGCTAAGTGAGCTTATATGAGCTAAACCTAAGCTAAAGTGTGACTAAGTGAGCTAAACTTGAGCTAAAGTGTAGTTAAGTGAGCTGATATAGGCTAAACTTGATTTAAAGTATGATTAAGTGAGCTGAACCTGAGCTAAAATGTAGCTAAGTGAGTTAGACATAAAAACACACACACACACACACACACACACACTCACACACACACACACACACATCTAAATGACCTAACCCTAAAAATGCATCAAAGTGATCTATGTTAAGAATTGACGAAGGTCACAATTGGGATCCATAAAAATCCATCGATAATGAATCTCCAAAGGTGGCTAAAAAATAATGCCAAATAAGTGACAATGGACCACTAATGGAGACTCAATGAACAACTTAGAAAAAAGAGACCCTAAGTGTATAACAAACAAACATGGATGAGATAAGACAGTTAAAGGATAACATGTGTTAAGATGACAAAATGGAGGGTCTACAATTGTATGTGACTTTAGTGCATTAGGAGTTGTATAACAGATCCAAGTCATGGGTTCCTTACAAGTAAATGATTAGTTCACAACCAATTCATAGACTTAGGAATCCATTTAAGGTTATAGTACCTCTTAATTGGAGGAATGATTGATCATGGTCATTGGGATGGGTTTCCCATGATAAGTGCACTAGTGTGTATGATTGAACATTGGAAAAGACTTACGATAGGTTATGATGTAAGGTTATTGGGTAGTTGTGATTTCACCAAGTTATTATACTGTATGATCTCTCAACCTTGAGAGAATGCTGAGCTTGTGTCAAAGTTTACAATGGCTTTGTTTGGATGAGATCCTAGGTAATCATATATTCCATGTGGATTATGTCACTATTTATGTAGGATAGTAGCAATAGGTATTCTTTATAAAGACACCATAATATCTCATGGAGTTTGAGATAGTATGTCCCTTTCGGTGATTCTAAGGAAGTGCATTAAGGTAAACTATGGTCATAGTATTTCCTTAAGTGAAACTTGACTTAAACTCTTTGTAAGCTAAGACATATTAGCCGATCAAACAATTCATGGGAAACATGCATATAGTGGATAATAAAAATCACCTTATTAGATTATAGACACTAATTCATGGGGAACATGCATAAAGTGGATCATAGCTCATAGACCTGAGTTCCATCTTGTTGTAATTGGCATAAGGCACTAAAGTACATTTGACTATTTGTACTATGATGATGATTCAACTTTAGAATTGAATTATGAGAGAGCCAATATTGTCGTATGGGTCCTAGTGGTCCCCACTTGAGTACATATTCCTTGATGACATGATTTATGAGGATTAGATTGTTTCTTGGTTCAATTATGTAAATAAAGCCATTTTGGTAAAAACGCAAGGTTGCATAATAATTAGTTAATGGTATCTCTAGGTTGGACTAATTGATTAATTAGAGTTCTATTGAGTTAATTAATCAATTAAAATCCTTTTTGAGTTGGATTAAGTGACCCAAGTCTAAGATGGGCTCAAGTCAATTAAGTTCATGAGAAATGCACAAATAACCCTTTTGATCTTAGGATTTCACAATGTCTTGTATTCTCTATTTTCTTGTTTGTTTAGAGATATAGAGAACCCTAGCCTCCATCCTCTAAAGATTTCCACCATTTCCTAGAGATTTCCACCATCTCAGTACCAAGACTCAAGGATGAGTCATTGGTGGAAGATCAATAGGTGCGCAAGATCTCTAACAGCTATGACATATTTGACAACCTTATATGAAAATGTGTTGATATTGCATAATTTTTTTTTTTATAAAAAAATCTCATTATTTTATATCTTATAACTTATCTTTTTATTTTATACTTATATGCCATTTTATTATACCTTAGTTTTATTTTTTGTTATATTTTTATATAAATTTTAACCCTATTTAAATTTTATTATGTACTTAAACCATCTGAGTAGCATATTGCTTTATTCTTATAATTGTCCTTTATTCAACAATTGCTGTAAAGCTTTTAAACACGTCAAGATATTAATATACTGAACACATAATGTATACAACTTTTCTTTCTATCTTTGCTTCCAACACAAATATGAATTCATTTTGGATTTAAAACTGGTTACAACATATAAATCTCCATTCAATGGTATGGGAATCTCAATTTTCTCAAAAGTATGATATATATATATATATATATATATATATATATATATATATATATATATATATATATATATATATATCTATTCATATTTTACTATTTTTAAATTAATATTATGCATTTAGTTTGGTAAAATTTAATATTTATTACTTAATAATTTAAATTGATTTTAAGTTAAAATATATTTAAGTTGTTGACTTAAAACTTATTACTTAATTTTTGAGTATTAAAATTATTTGATAAAATTAACTTTAAATTTATTATAAATCATCATATTGACATATTTGTTTTTATAAATTATAATTTGGGTAAAGGTGGTTAAGTAATAATGGAAGTCAAAGCAGCAAAAAAGATCACAGGGGCAACTAGAGCAAATAATAGTGAAAATATAAAATAAAGGTGTGGACTTAAGAATAAATTATTTGTTTTTACTTATTACATAAAATTATTTTTTATTATAAGTAAAATCATTAAATTATTTTATCAAATATACTTAATTTATTTAATGACTTAAATTAAATTATTAAGTGACTTTAAGTTATTAAATTAGTTTACCAAATACCTACTTAGAATAAGTTTGATAATAATTTTAAAAAGTGTTTGTAACCCTTTTAATGCTTTAATAAAAATTTTATAATAATTAAAAATATTTTTTAAAATCACTATCAAACATACAGTTGTTTTTTATTTTAAGTCGTATTATTAAATTTTTTATTAAAATATATTTAATTTACTTAATGATTTAAATTAAATTATTAAATAATTTTAAGTTGTTAAATTGGTTTAGAGTAATATTTAATAGTCAATCTAAGAAATGTTTGTAGTATTTTTAATGTTTAAAAGATAAAAAAACATTTTTTTAAATTACTTATAAACATACTCATAATTTATTCTTATTTAGCATGCATTTAATTTTCTCGGACATGTGAAGCTTTCCACCAAATCGCATTCAATTCTCTCTGATGCGATTCATCAGAAGACACAAATGGTGTCTTCTCTTTTGATGTCCATAGAATTTTTTTGTGTAGTATGACCAAAAAAATAAAATTAATGCATGACAGACATCTAACAACAATTGATGATAAGAGTAAGAAATGTGTAAAAATGTCAACGTCTCTACTGAATGCAATGAATAATGTGGAGTGAGGCACCACCAGTTTTGTCTTTTTGTCTTCTTCACATGTGGTGCACAATGCTTTTAGACAAAAATCCATTTTGTTGCAATTCTTTAAAGGTTTTCTCTGATTTATGTACAAGTTTTTCTTTTATTAACATTCAACCTCTTTCTTTTCTCCATCAAAATAAGACAAATTAACTACCTTTCTTCCCCCTAAACGTATAATGTTTTTTATACTTATTTTAGAAAATGTTTGTAATTTTTCTAACATTTGAATCATTTTTATGAATCAAATGTTAAAAAAAAAACAAAAAATACTTCCATGCAATAATTATATAAATAATAAATTAGATTGAAAAATTAAAATTAGAAACTTAAGTTGGATTCTTAGAAATTTTCAAATAAGGAAAATAAGGGGAGAAAAGATGACAGGAAAGAAAAAGTAAAATATAAAAAATAAAAAATTCATTAAAAAATAATAAATTATTTTTATATTTTTTTTAAAATTTATTTCACTTATTTTTTCTTATTTATACAAGGATCAAATAAATTAAAAATATATAAATTTCTATTTTATATTTTTTTATGATAAATCAAATATAAACAAATAATTTTCATTAATGATCTCCTTTTCTTAATAGTTCATCGACCAAATATAGCAAAAAAGATTATGTACAAAATTCAAAAAATTAATTTAATGCATAGTAAACAATATAAAACAATTGATAAGAGTGTGAAATATGCAAAGCCATCAATTTTTTTTTACTGAGTCCATTGAATAATGTAGTCTAAGGCTCCACCACTCCTATCATTTTTCTTCTTTTCTTGTGTGATAATTGATGTTTATTAATTTTTTTATTGAATCCATTGAATAATTGATGTTTATTAATTTTTTTATTGAATCCATTGAATAATGTAGTTTAAGTCTCAACCACTCGTCTTTTTTCTTCCTTTCTCGTGTGATGATTGATGTTTATTAATTTTTTTTATTGAATCCATTGAATACTGTAATTTAATGCTCCACTACTCCTGTCTTTTTTCTTCTTTTCTTGTGTGATGGTTGGTGTTTATCAATTTTCTTACTGAATCCATTGAATAATGTAGTTTAATGCTCCACCACTCCAGTCTTGTTTTTTCTTTTCTTGTGTGATGGCTGGTATTTATCAATTTTCTCACCAAATCCATTGAATAATGGTTTCTTCAATCATTTTTAAAGTTTTTCTCTATTCACATTCACACTCATCTCGAATTATAATTATTTTTCATATTGTTATCAATGAATGAGTAAAAACTTGAAAATGAAAATTAAAGATTTTAAAAAATATATATAAAATTATCAATACCTATTTGCACAATTATTTTTTAAATAATATTCGAAGATAATTTTTTTTTAAAATAAAAATAAAAATAAAATGACATTTGAAAATAAAATTTAAAATTTTAAAAATTATACAATTATTTAAATTGAAATATAAAAGAAGTCAAAATTCTTAATAAATGAATCTTTGAAAAAAAATGTAATAGTTAGGTAAATAGAAAAATTATCTATATTAAGATTGAGAAACTATTGTTTTTGCCATGAAAACTTTAAAATAATAATAAGACAAGATTTTTAGCTTTCAAAAGAATGAGAATGAGTTTTAAAAAATATTGACAAATTTCATTCAATACTGTAAAAACAAGTTAATGAAATAGATCTTCCCAGCACAATACTTGATGAAATAATAATCAAACTATACAAAATTGTTGAGATCATTTTAACAATAAGGTGGAATGATAAAAGTCCTTATAATTTTTCATGTATTTGGTAAGTGAAAGGATGACCATTACAATAAGGTGGTATAGATTGAACAACTATCATGTGGTTGTGCTGATTCGGAGTGGGCCATTACAATAAAATCCAAATGGGCCAGGCCATTGTGATAGGGGTACAATCCTGAGCAGGCCTAACTAAAGGAAGAGCAACTTGAGGATTTGAGCCCATTGTGAAAACTATCAAGAATAACCAACTACCATTACTTTATGGTTACCGTTTTGAAGCGATGGTGAACCAACTATAGCCTTGTGTCATTGGTGAACAAAAAGAAAAAGGAAAAATATCTTGATGTAGATCCCCATTTTGGGGTGTCTTATCCTACAAATCTTTTGGCCAAGTCTCACCAAACGTCTCGATTCCTAATTGGTCTTTAGAGAATCATGTTAGTGGTTCTAGGGATGCAATGGGGAAGAGACAGGTGGAGGAAATATTGGGCAGAGGAGCAATCTTTTGGCAGCGTGTCTGTTATGGAGAGAAGGAGGCCGTTAAGTAGAGGGAGGATTCTATTGTTGAAGGGGGCAGATATTTTCTTTGGCTTGGAGAGCAAGCTATGGGAGGGAAGAGAACATATTTTTTAAGAGGTTATTGGGAGAGCAAGCTAAGGGGGAGTGGAGTTACAAAGAGAGTTTTTTTTTTTCTTTGAGAGAGAGAAAAACGAGGGAGCTGGGGGGATGAGCGTATTCGCTTGAGTGATATTTTTTGGCTTGAGGGGCAAACTAGTGGGGAGAGTTTTTGTTTACAGAGAGAGTTTTCATTAGAGCTGGGGTAACAATATTAGAGAGAAAAAGAGATCTGGGATGAGAGATTGCCGGAAGAAAGTCTTTACAAAAGAAACAGAGGAAGGGGATTGTAGCTTGTTATAAACCAGACAACATTTGCTCAAAGAAGATCGTTCAGGTTTAACTAACTCACACTTGAGTTCTCCATTTTTCACAGTCATGCATGCTCCTTGATGATATTTTGAATGTTTATTTTGTTTATTTTGATGCTTGGATGTGTTGAGCTTGTTATTGATTTCTGTTTGCTTGGTCTCTATTTCATCTGTATGATTTGCATGGTGGTTATGCCATTGTTCATGTGTTAAAACCACTCAAAACCTCCTACCAGTTTTTAACTCTCATTGATCTTCATTGAAGAGAGCCAAATTTAACAATATTACTTCCTTTTATGCATGCTCTGTTTTTCATCACCATCTCCTCTGTTTCTGGCATTTTTGGAGTGTTGGCCATCGTGTTTAATCTGGCTGTTTTGATTGGAGTGTTTCAGAGAGCTTAGATGAAGAAGATAATGGTCATTGGTGTCGGACTGGTTCATTAAGCTTAGCTGTTGAAGTCATCATATTCTTAGTCAACCGAAGTGGGTATTATTGAAGGAGCTGCATGCTACTATGAAATCCTGTGAGCTGCCCTAGCTATTGTTGGTTCAACTCCAATTGAGTCATAATCCAAATCATGACACCTATATGTGATAAGAGATTTAGAGGAATTGATGCGGATATGAAGAGGAGATTGGATGATGGAGAATGATGATGATATGAAAATGAGGTTGGCAACTATAGAATCTGAATTTGAAAATGTTCGCACGAGGTATCAACAACTTTTGGGATTCAAGAAGTTCTTGCTCGAGTTTGTGGAAAGCATTGGTGAGAATGAAATGGACTCACAACAGAAGAACTCTATATAGTAAATGACGGACTCTTTGTCTGGACCTTCATGTAAAATAAATAGGAAAATTGCTTTTCTCGGTGTCCCATATGGTGAGAAATGCAAAACTGCCTTGACTGCTTCCTTGGAAAAGGATCACTTTACTCTTTTGAATATGGGGTTACACCCTTTGTCTTCTTGGCCAAAGTACGAGGTGGTACATGTACTATAACAGTATCTGACCTACCAAATGCAGTCATCCATCAAGCTATGTATCTACTTCAAAATGGATTCAGCAATTATGATGTGCTCCAAAATAACTGTGAGGATTTTGCATTGTGCTGTGAAACAGGTCTTCTGATAGTTGACAAGTCAAGTGCAAGAAGAATTGGTCAAGTTGTAAGAATATGGGATTTACAGAAGAAACGCTGCATTAAGATGGTTGAGGGTCATACTGATACAATTACGGGTGCAATGTATAATTGCAAAAATGAACACTTGGCTCCTATAAGTTTAAACGGGGATCTTATTTTACACAACCTTACCCCTGGTGCCATGGATGCTGAACTCAAAGACCCTAATAAACAATATGTTTGGAGCGGGATTACTTCAATGCAGAGGTTCACCATGTTAGATGATTTCATGCGATATAATCTATCCAAGCATACGGAACTTCTGCCATTTAAAAAAATCATTTCTAAAAAAAATGAAAATGAATTTAGGATGATACTTACCTCCAGCCATTGTTTAGATTTCTGTAATTAGTGAAGTGTTGATTTCCAAACTCTAATCTCCCTTTTTTTAGATGGTGTTTCTGAAGATAAAAACAGAGCGAGTTCGGGACCATTTTCTAAAAACTTTATAACAGTGGCTTCCATCAAACCACGTTGCTCTTGCCACCATGTTGAGCAGTTGGTGGAACATGCTCCTTAACCGCAGCGGAAGTGAGATGGTGGAGGACGTGGTCAAAGTGCTGGACCACATCATGAAGTGAGAACGTGTGAACGTGTATTCAGCTTACATTCTCCCACTTGGTCCACACCTTTAACCTAATGTCCTAATTCAGTCCATCAATTGTCCCATTAAGTAACAAATACATGAATCATGGCGATAAGTCCTCTATTTAACGAGTGTTACCTTCCATGTATTACAGTGTACTCATTTCTTAACATTATACTTTATGTGGCAATATTACTTAATGAATAAACCCTATGTTCATTCTTGGTCCAATGAAGTTGAATTTTCTCAAAATTAAATAAAAGTGCACATTAATATGAGAAAACATCATAATAATAGTTTGTACAATAGAAACTACATAAGGGAACTAAGTCCCATGTTCACTACATGATCCTTGAATTTCAATGGTGGCATGCCCTTAGTCAAAGGATCAGCGATCATCAATTCAGTGCTAATGTGCTCAATAACCACTTTCTTTTCTTTAACACGTTCTCTTATGGCTAGATACTTAATGTCGATGTGTTTGCTTCGACTTCCACTTTTATTGTTCTTCACCATAAAGACTGCAGCTGAATTGTCGCAATATATGCTCAATGGCCTAGATATTGAATCCATAACTCTAAGCCCCGAAACGAAACTCTTAAGCCATACACCATGTGAAGTAGCCTCAAAACAAGATATGAACTCACTTTCCATAGTAGAAGTAGCAGTCATGGTATGCTTAACGCTCCTCCAAGATATAGCTCCACCGGCCAATATAAAAATGTATCCAGATGTTGATTTACGTGAATCAACACAACCAGCAAAGTCTGAATCTGAGTAGCCAACAACCTCTAAATTGCTTGTCCGTCTGTACATAAGCTTGTAATCTTTGGTTCCTTGAAGATATCTCATCACTTTCTTTGCAGCTTTCCAGTGGTCCTTACCTGGGTTACTCTGATATCGTCCTAACATTCCAACAGCAAATGCAATGTCAGGCCTTGTGCAGACCTGAGCATACATCAGACTTCCAACTGCAGAAGCATATGGAATGTTCTTCATTTGTTCCCTCTCAAGATCGTTTTTCGGGCATTGGTCTAGATTGAACCTATCACCCTTCACTATAGGAGAAACACTAGGTGAACAATTCTTCATCCGAAATCTCTCTAAAACTTTATTGATATAGGTTTCTTGAGACAAACCTAAGATAGCTTGAAATCTGTCTCTATGGATCTTAATGCCAATGACATAAGATGCCTCACCCATATCCTTCATGTCGAAATTTTTAGAGAGGAATTGTTTCACCTCATGAAGTAAACCCTTATCATTGGTTGCAAGTAAAATGTCATCCACGTATAAAACAAGAAAACAAACTTTACTCCCACTGACCTTAAGGTATATGCATTGATCCATAACATTTTCTTCAAAACCAAATGAAGAAATTATGTTATGGAATTTTAAATACCATTGGCGGGATGCTTGTTTTAAACCGTATATGGATTTCTTAAGCTTCCAAACCAATTTCTCACCATCACTAGAGGGGAATCCTTCAGGTTGTTTCATGTAAACCTCCTCCTCTAGTTCTCCATTAAGAAATGCTGTTTTCACATCCATTTGTTGCAATTCCAAATCAAAGTGGGCTACTAATGCCAATATAATATGCAAGGAATCTTTCTTAGATACAGGAGAAAAGGTTTCCGTGTAATCGATTCCTTCTTTTTGAGTGAACCCTTTTGCAACAAGTCTGGCCTTGTATCTCTCAATGTTGCTTAATGAGTCTTTCTTTGTCTTAAAAACCCATTTACAACCAATGGTTTTTGCATCATTAGGCAACTCAATAAGGTCCCAAACATCGTTGCACTTCATGGAACTCATCTCATCCTTCATGGCATTGTACCACAATTCTGATTCTTTACAACTCATGGCTTGTGAAAAAGATTCGGGATCATTTTCGGCTCCTATATTATAGTCACATTCTTGTAGATACACTACATAATCATTAGGAATTGCTGACCTCTTAGTTCGAGTAGACCTTCTTAAAGTTACACCAATATCTTCTAAAGAAGTATGAGGTTCAACTTGTTGTTCAGAAGTGTCAGGCAACTCTTGATCAACTTGATCTACTGGAATGTTGTCAACAACTTGTGGAACTTCAACGACTGGTTGAACTTCAGCGATTGTTCGTTCTACACCCGATTGTACTTGAGGGGTGTTATGAACAATAAACAATCTATCACTTAAAGTGGAAGGTTGAGACTTTGTATGATCAATATCATAAACTATGTTTCTGAATTGATCGCTCCCACTAACCAAGTCATATTCAAGAAATTTAGCATTTCTCGATTCCACAATCCTAGTGCTGTGAAATGGACAGTAAAATCTGTACCCCTTAGACTTTTCAACATATCCAATGAAATACCCACTAATAGTCCTTGGGTCTAGTTTCTTCTCTTGTGGATTATAAATTCTCACTTCAGACGAGCATCCCCAAACGCGCATATGTCGCAAACTCGGTTTCCAACCTTTCAATAACTCAAATGGCGTCTTTGGGACAGCCTTGGTTGGAACTCGGTTTAATATATACACTACAGTCTTAAGTGCTTCAGTCCACAAGAATTTAGGAAGTTTTGAGCTGCTAAGCATACTCCTCACCATGTCCAATAAAGTTCGGTTTCTTCTTTCTGCTACACCATTTTGGTCTGGAGAACCAGGCATGGTGTATTGGGCAACAATCCCATGTTCTTGAAGAAACTTCGCAAATGGCCCAGGTGATTGTCCATCTTCCAAGTATCTACCATAATATTCTCCACCTCTATCTGATCTCACGATCTTAATTTGTTTACCATATTGTTTCTCTACTTCTGCCTTGAAAACTTTAAAGGCTTCTAAAGCTTCATTTTTATTATGAAGTATGTAGAGATACATGTATCGTGAGAGATCATCTATGAAAGAGATGAAGTATTTCTGACCATGAGAGTCCATGTCAAGACTACATATATCAGTATGTATGATCTCTAGTATGGTAGAACTCCTAGTAGCACCTCTCTTTGACTTGTTGGTCTGCTTTCCCTTAATGCAGTCCACACAAGTCTCAAAGTCAGTAAAATCTAGAGTACTAAGTACCCCATCATTCACCAATCGTTTGATTCTATCTATGGAGATATGACCTAATCTCCGGTGCCACAATGTAGAGGAATCCTCATTAACAACACATCTTTTAATGCCAGTTTGGACATGTAATGAATTATAAGTGGTATCATTTTGTAAGAATATGCAATAAAGACCATCAGAAAAAATATCATTCCCAACACAATCAGATTTATAAATCAAACTGAAAGATGTTTCTGAAAAATGAAAGGAATATCCAAACGGTACAAGTCTAGAAACTGAAATCAAGTTTCGTGAGAAACTTGGTACATAAAATGTTTTTCGCAATTCTAAAACAAAACCCCCATTTAAAGTTAAATAACATGTCCCTATTGCTTCCACATGCGAGCCTATCTTGTTTCCGGATAAGATGAATTGCTCACTTGTCACTAGCTTCCTTAGGTTTTGCATACCCTGCAAGGAATTTGAAATGTGGATTGTAGATCCAGAATCAATCCACCATGTGTTGGTATTTACATTAACCATATTAGATTCATAACAAACAAATGAGGTAGGGTTACCTTTCTTCTCAAGCCATTTCTGAAATTTTAGACATTTCTTCTTCACGTGTCCTTTCTTTTTACAGAAAAAACACTTTTCGTCTTTCTTAATGTCAGATTTGGGAGGAATTTGTTGCTTCCCTTTCTAACTAGCTTGAGATTTTCCTTTCTTTCCTTTCCTTTGCGTCACCAGCATGGCACTTTCTCCCTGTTCCATCAATAACCTTCCTTCCTCTTGAACACACATGGTCATTAATTCATTGATAGACCACTTATCCTTATGTGTTGTAAGAGATTTTGAAAGGTCCATACTGAGGCGGAAGAGTGTTAAGGATAAAGTGCACCAAGAAGGATTCAGACATTTCTACCTCGAGCTTCTTCAATTGAGCCACTATGTCCCTCATCTCCATGATGTGTTCGCGTACACCTCTTATACCGGTAAGCTTCAGGGATGTGAACTTCATAATCAGGGTGCTTGCCAAGGCTTTGTCTGAAGTGACGAATTGTTCGTCAATAGCCTTGAGCAATTCGTGGACATTCTCATGTTGCTCGATCGAACCACGTATACCAGCACTAATTTTTGTCTTTATGTACATCACATTGAGCTGATTAGATTTCTCCCAACGTTCGTACAATAGTATTTCTTCAGGTGTGCCGGTATCAGTGATCTTATGTGGTTCATCTTTCCTTATGGCATAGTCTATGTCCATGCACCCTAATTGAAGAAGAATTCTCTCCTTCCATATCTTAAAGTTATCTCCTCTAAGTTCGGGAACCTCACAACGAATATTAGATATACTAGGTAAAACTACACAAAAGGATTACAAGCTTATTAAAAATTTGAGGCTTTATATAAATTCATGCTTTACCAATGTAGAACATGCTTAAAATTGAATATAATTTTATTAAAAATTGCCTGTGGGCTAAATCTTTAATTCAAGCAGATTAATTATCTTTATGATAGACTTTATCAAACTATTTTATTGAATTATGAAATTTATTATGAATATAGTTTGATATTTTCTGTCTATAATCTTTATGATAAACCTATTAAATTAATTCTTCCTAACTCCTGTGGGTAAATTAGGAAAAATTAATTTTAATATTTTATCCTAATTAATTATATAAACATAATGAAAACCCTGTGGGGTAAAATCATCATATTTATATAGTTAATTACAATTAATGTCCATAATGTGATCCTTATTAATATATAATTTTTATATAATTAAGGAAGCTGTGGCTATTCCTTAATTATTTAAAAAATCATATGGATTCACTAGACATTAAAACTATATGATATAATTTTAATGTATTTAACTAAATTTTAGGCAACAATTGCATGCATTAAAAGCTACAACTTTTAATTTATTTAACTCAAATTTAGGCTACATTTTTACACATACAAGCATATAAATTAAAATAAATAATTTAATTTGCATGTATAAAAATCACATATAATTTAGAATAATTTAAAATGTTTTGAATAATGAATGGGTGCTTAAACCCAATAAAATTATTTCAAACTGGTCATAATTGCCTAAATTGGCCCAAATTTCACAATCAGTTACAAGCCCAATCAAAAATAATTTAAATCGGGCCATAAGTACCTAAATTGACCCAATTTTAACAATTAACCCATAGCCCAACACTTAAAGCCCCTTAATTCAGTAAAATGGGCCACTGCCATGCAATAAGCTTCATTGACCCAAAAATTACTTATACCAAGGCCCAAAAACTTAGTAGAACCCAATCTCCCTCTAGTTTTTTTTTTATTATTATTATTATTATTATTATTATTATTATTATTATTATTATTATTATCAACGGCAATGAAAACCCACCATCCTAATTTTCCGCCACCCCGTGGACTACTTCATCATCGGTAGCCACGTACTCGCCGCCACCCACATGGATTGCACCATTATCAGCTAGCTATGGAGCTGCCTGCAACACATGCAAGAACAGCCCCACGCAGTGCCTTTCAAGCAGCCTGCATCACTAATGGATGAACGCCACTGCTGCCGCTTTTTCAGGCACCAAAATCCACCGCGGCTAGTCCAGGTCCGACCATGGCGGAACCGAGGCAATGACGGTGGAGACTGAATGCACCAGATAGACAACGCTTCTCCTCACAGCCAGCACCATGCTTCAGCCGTGAAACAGCCTGGCAACGCTCCAGGAAAGCTTTGCATGACTCACAGTCACAATGGCCTCTTAAACCGCACCCACCAGATTGCTTCCTTAGCCCTTATCATGGTCACCTTTGGAAATGGGTATACCGGAGGCAGACCCACTTCGGAAATGATGCAGGATTTCTGTCGGGAAGTCGCCGGACAACGGCTTTCATTGGAGATAATTGGAGAAGTCGATCTCCAAGTTTGGCAAATGGGTTCTTTCAAGTAAAGCTATGGCTCATAGATTGGGTGGAGGTTCACCATCCAGAGTCGACTTTATTAAAATTATACTACAGTGGCAGTAGCAATGATCCATCATTTGTGGTGTCGGCAAGCATGGGTATTTTAATTTTTAAGTAGTAATTGAGAGATCATAAAACGGATATTCCTATCAAGCATACTGTATGATTGTATTTTATAACCAGAAAAGGAAACATTAACTAAACAATTCTGGTGCAAAATAGATACCAAGGCAGAGACAAGGTTTTCATGGCTCTGATACCAAATGTTAGATGATTTCATGCGATATAATCAATCCAAGCATACGGAACTTCTGCCATTTAAAAAAATCATTTCTAAAATAAATGAAAATGAATTTAGGATGATACTTACCTCTAGCGATTGTTTAGATTTCTGTAATTGGTGAAGTGTTGATTTCCAAACTCTAATCTCCCTTTTTTTAGATGGTGTTTCTGAAGATAAAAACAGAGCGAGTTCGGGACCATTTTCTAAAAACTTTATAACAGTGGCTTCCACCAAACCACGTTGCTCTTGCCACCATGTTGAGCAGTTGGTGGAACGTGCTCCTTAACCGCAGCGGAAGTGAGATGGTGGAGGATGTGGTCAAAGTGCTGGACCACATCATGAAGTGAGAACGTGTGTACATGTATTCAGCTTACATTGCCTTTATCTCCACTGTCGTACCCATTTCTTTCCCAGCCTTCCACTTATTTCACACCCACCGAACCCTCCATGCCCATTTCTCTCACATCTCATGGCTCCACCTAACACTAATTCTTACGCGCGTGGCCAACCTCTTTCTTCAACCTTGCCTATCCCTAAAACCCATTCAATAATGCCCACCATATCCATATTCTCATTACCCTTCATCCTCTATTCCACCATACCCATCTTTCATCCCCATCATGCAAACACCCCACCTATTACCTCCACCATCCATTTAACCCACCCTCAGTTCCTTTCTATCATTCCCCACATGCATAATTACAATTTGCATGGCCACTTTTCTCTCACCACCTTTCTAATCGTTCATACCCATTTTCCCCTAGATGTAACATGCCTGATGTTCCCATTCCTGGTGTTCTCGGAGGCATGCTTTCTATTCCTTGTGACAGAGATGGAATTCCATTCTGTGATGTTGTAGTCCTATAACCCATGTAGATCGGGGACACAGGCTATTGCTCTCGTAAATGCACCACCTAGTCAGTAGGGGACGATTATTGGGTGAGAATTTGTACCCACTTGTGGATCAGCTGGAACATGAAAAGACAGCTAAAGTGATAGGCATGCTACTAGAGATGGATCAGAATGAGGTTTTGCATTTGCTAGGATCACTGGAACCTGGTCACGCTTATCGTTGGATTCCATCATAACCGACTAGAGAAGGAGCAAAATGCGTCGCGCTTAGTGTTGCTATTCACACTGCCACTAATCCATGTGTTCTGATTTTTCATGCTTGTGAGAGCAGTCTTGTTGGCAGAGACCTTGGTTCTGATGGAGAGGTTTGATTTCGAGGATATGTTGAAGGCTGTAGAGAGGTGTCGTATCACATATATGCCGGTGTCGCCGCCCCTTGTGGTGGCACTCATGAAATCGGAGCTTGTGGGCAAGTACTACCTTAGCTCGCTTCAGTTGCTTGGATTTGGCGACGTGATGTTGAGAAAGGAGGTTTCTGAGCAGTTCTCGGCGTGATTCCCCAATGTGCAGATGGTACAAGGATATGGTTTGACTGAAAGTGGGGGAGGGACAACAAGGATGGTAAACCTTGATGAGGCTAAGCGGCATGGATCTGTTGGTCGCCTAATGCATAATATGGAAGCCAAGATAGTTGATCCTAAAACTAAAGAAGTTGCACTTGCCAAAGAAGAAAAAGAACCAGTCTAAATAGAAAAGGATTATGTGCATCTAAGCATCTCGAAAGAGAGAACATATATTGTAATTGCAGCCCCCAGAAAGAATGAGTCTAATTCACAATTGGTGTTGGTTGCTCCATCTAAATCCACCGTTGAGAGTGTCGAGTCAATGGATTCCTCTAACCAGATCCAACAGGAAGCTAGTTCACACTCTGTGAAAGCCAACTCCCAAGCCGGTGAAACTAATCAAGTTGAAGGTAGTGTAATTATACCAAATGAGTCCCATAAGGTTGTTGATTCGCATGAGAGTACAGGTGACCAAATGACATGGCTAAATGAGATTGTGGATAAGATTTTACCCATTCAAACTGAAGCATCAACTGATAGCAAGGCCGAGATTAGGAGTGTGCTCTCTACTTCACATTTTGTTACTATTAAGGAAACTAAAAGTGTTGGTGAACTCTTTAAGGGTCACTCACCTACTACACTTCCATTATATGTGGCTTCAGAAACAGTTTCTAAGTTGGTTTCTCATGAAAAGGATGCAAGTGCTAAAGTAGTTGATCCGCAAGTCCTTGATTACAACATTAACGTTAAAGAATCAACATTTGGATCAAGAACCAATGTGTCGGACTCTGTGGAATCTGTTGTTGAAATTGAGAAGTTGAAGTCGGAGATGAAGATGGTTGAAACTCTCACTCCAAGGAAATGTAATCAGCAGCGGTGTAAGGTTATTCCTGATAAAAC
The DNA here is from genome assembly GCF_004353265.1 of Vitis riparia. Lineage (NCBI taxonomy): Eukaryota > Viridiplantae > Streptophyta > Magnoliopsida > Vitales > Vitaceae > Vitis > Vitis riparia. The sequence continues at coordinate 230,190 of NW_023269681.1, read as the reverse complement.
TCATATGGGATATACAGTTTGAGAATCTCTTGGCTACTAAGTGGACTATAGCAAAGAGGTTTAAGCTTGAAGGTGTGTGAAGTGGCTATATGGTAAGTGGCTATGGTGATACTACTGGGAGTCTAGGCTGTGAAAATGCCACGTGAAAATATGATCTATCACAAGCACTTAGGAAATTTGGAGCTCAGACAAACAATCCTCATGGTGGGCAAGTTAGTTATGGTGAGGAATACAGTGTTCAGTTACAACAAGCCTAGCAACACCATTGATCCCTATAGTATAGTCTCTACCTTGGGCTCACCCCTACATGCTTCTAGGTGCATGGCCACATTTGGCATGCAACCTTTGGCCACGTGACTTTCTTTCATTTCTTCGTTTTGATTTTAAAGAAACAATTTCTCAAACTTCATTTTGAAAAATAATTTCCCCAGTTCTAATTTTTTTTTTCAAATAATTTTAATACTTCAATTTTTCATCCTTAAATTTTTTTAGGCTTGCCAAAAATATCTTTTTCTAATCAAATTTGCTACCATCTTTCTTTCTAGCAAACAATTTTCACACTTCCTCTATTTTTAAAATGTTTTAAAATAAGAATAAATTCAATTTCGTAATTTAAAGTGATGGAATTTGCAAAATTGATTCGTGCAAAAATAAAATGGGCTTTGGTGGGGGCCCAACATTAATGGATGCTTCTTTTGAAAATAAATTTGATTGAATTGTGATATTTGATGATTTCTCACTTTATTTAGTGGTATGTGTGACATACATTGTGTTCATTATTGTGCACTAACCTCATTTCATGATAGTGTATTAGTGTTTGCTGCTAAGGTACGCATCCTCTCTCACCCTGTCCATTCCTCATGCATGCTTTAGCTTTCAGTGTGTGATTATGTCGATATCCATTGATTTTCTTACCAATTGTCGTGATTGCTTCATTTTATTAGTAGAAACCCATTTTTAGGGACTTAGAGGGGTACTACTGTCATTGTCGTACCTTCCCAATAAGTAACTTGACCCCCGAACCCCAATCTAGTTTTACACAGACCACATTTTCCAAATACGGAGTCATACTCCAAGTCATTTTCTTAATAAATAAATCATTTTTCAAATAAAAAGTGAGTTCGTCATCGAGTGGAAGAGCATGAGTAGAAATACGGTGTCCACAAAATGGCGACTCCATTAGGGATAGTTTAAAGGGTCAAGCTTGAACTTAAGATGAAGCAAATGTGGCATTTGATTGGTCGATCAGTGGGTACCTACCTTTTGATTGCATTAAGAGTTTTTGATATCATTGGATGTATGCTTGGTTGTTATATTCATCTGAGACATTACCATGTTGATTGTGTTGATTGATTATCTTGATTATGGATTCTAATGTAGAGATTTTTTTTATGTGCTTCATTGCTATATCTGTTTGGGACATTGACATGTTGATTATATTGATTGATCATGTTGCCTAGCTTAACATAGTGACTTTGATTTTGCCATGATCGTTCTGCTCGCCTCACATGTATAGACACATTGTTGTAAGACTTGATAGATTGATTCACTTGCTTGTATATTATCTTGATCGTCTTTGAGTATGATGTCTGTATGACTATTCATCTTGATTGTCATACCTTGTTTGTGGACATGGGTGATATATTATGTACCATACTTGATTGTATGTTGCATGACTGCCCTCCTCTGTGTGATTGCATGTCGTTTGTCCGTGTGGGCCACACATCTATCCCCTTATCTCCAACCCTCTGGTTTCGGTCATTTCCTTCATTTTGGCTCTCATTTTTACACGTGTGAGACCTTGTGTGTGTTTGTTACTCTGACTGAGCTAGAGGTTAGGAGTAGGGTTTAGCGATGGGCTATATCGATGTTTGGGAGCATTCTATAGGAGATCGACACATTGATGTCAATTGGAGTCCGATCATTGAAGACCTATATAGCCCAGAGCTAGGTTTCATGGATATTTGTGCGGCTAGTGTGTTTCCTCTTCTGTTTTAGCTTCATAGGGTTTTCGGATGCATCCACACCGCTCACTGTGCATACTAGCTGACCATTGACTGTTGAGAGATTTGAGAGTTTCGCCATAAGAAACCCCCTAGGATGTCGAGGTAGTGCATGTGTGGAGCTGATGACCACCTTGCATGGAAGCGCCCTATCTCTTCAAAGGTGTGCAGAGGGTTGCATACCGTTGGAGGGTATGATCGCTTCTACTAGGGATCTTTTAAAGTCCACTCATATCCTTTTAGAGCCACCTTGACCTTGTAGATTGAGCCGTAGATCTTCGATTAGGACTCCCTCCCTACACTTTGATGTCTTGCTCGTTTCAGTTCTGATTAGGATTTCTCTCGTGTTTTCCTTATGTCGTACCCTTATTTCGTTTCTCATGTTCTCAAGATCGGCACTTTGTTCTCAGTCTGGATTTACCTTCGTGGGTCAGAGTAGATGCGAGATTAGTTCGATTTCCTGAGATATCAGACATGGATCAACAGGTTGTCACGGTTAATCAGTTCATGGATGCCATGGCTTCTATTCAGGAGGCTTTGGCCAATCTTAGGCAGGAGATAGGCAGTATGCAAAGCAGACCGGCTGTAGTTTAGGATGAGACACCTTACGACTCATTGCCACCTCCATCGCCACCACCTGTTCCGACAATGCCTCAGGCCTTACCTTATCTGTTACATGGTCATTTTGAGGTTGCTCCACTTGTAATTGTTCAGGCCACGGTCATTGATGATGATCACTTACGTATGGACCATATTGAGCAACGCATGAGACAATTGAGAGCATCTGACAGTTTAGCTATTTGGGATGATCTTGAGAGTATGCCGGTGGCTAGTTTATCAGCCAAGTTCAGAATGCCTAACATCGAGAGATACACGGGCATTGGTTATCCTTGTATTTATCTCCGAATCTACAGCACGGTGATGAGGGTCCACGAGTTGGACGAGTCACAGATGATCACCTTATTCCCACTATCTCTAAGTGAAGCGGCCCAACAGTGATTTGCATCTTTGGAGTCCTCGCGACGCAGGACATGGGATGACTTAACCCAGGAGTTTTTATGGAAGTTTTCATTTAATAATGTCGTAGATGTATCTAAGAGAGAGCTTAAGGCTCTGAGATAGAGGTTAGACGAGTCCGCTTCTTCATTCATCTCTCGCTGGCGTGGGAAGATTGCTGAGATTATTGATAGGCTATTAGAGAGGGATCAGATACAGATGATTCTGAGGAGTTTACAGCCTAGGATTACTAGACATGTGGTCAGGGTACCCTTCATAGATTTTGGCTCTCTAGTTTTGGCCTTGTATGATGTTGAGGATTGTATTTCTAGAGGTCTATGGACAGATTCTTCCCCTAGTGATGTTAAGAGGAAGAAACCATCCGGGGGACAGAGATTAGTTGATGTGAGTGTTATCAGTTCTACCAGTCAAAGGCCTCTTAGGCGTCATCATCTAGTTCCACAACTTCCTAAGACTCACCCTTCATATACACCCCAACAGTATAGGCCACGAGCGCCTCATCAGACTTATGATCGGGCTTACATGCCTCTAACATTAGCATTGCCTTACTATGCCACCCAGGGCATAGAGAGACCACTTGTTTCATATTCTACCACAGGTCAGCCATGCTATGTGACATAGTTTGCCACGAAACCTACAATATCTTATCCCAAGCCTAAAGCTCAGTAGACATCTATTCCTTTTACTTTGAGGATGCATAAGCAGTTTTCACAGTTAGGCATGCCATTGAGACAGGCTCTTCGGAAGCTTATAAAGGTCGGGTTCTTGATGACTCTCACTCCCAGATCACCACCTCAGCTTGTTCTGCTTCAGTTCAAGATGGATTTACACTATGCGTATCATCAGGGGCCTAGACATGAGACTGATCATTGTACTGCTCTAAGACATGCCATCCAAGATCTGATCAATCAGGATTTGGTTCACTTGGGTCAGTCGAGTGTAACCACAAACCCATAACCGGCCCACACCACACACGCGGTTCCCCCTCCAGCCAATGGCATACATTTCCTGGACTTTGCTGAGCTTGATGACCACATCCACATGCTGAGCTGGGATGATTTTAAGCCTGAGCCCATAGTATCATATGAGATTTATGAGATAGGCGGAGTGACTTTGGGCCCTCGGATACCCACTCCATTCATACTAGTTCCTGAGGCGTCATCAGTACAGACAATCGTTGTCGAGCCACTGATTTTCACACATTATAGTGTTCAGATGCTGTTTGTCTTGATTCCAGATATTAAGGAGGTCCATACTCCATATATTGATGCTTTTCAGACTCTTGATGTGCAGTATATTCTCCGTGGGGATAGGGTATTGCGAAAACCACCTCCTACAACTGCTAGACCATTGGAGGGGACATTTGGTCCCGAGGAGGTCAAGAGAGAGGATGACGAGATTCTGAGGCAGCTATAGAGCACACAAGCTCGCATTTCTATTTGGAGCTTGCTAGCATCTTCCAGCACTCACCGAGATACATTGATTCGAGCTCTGAGCTAGATCAGAGTCGAGACTACCACCAATCCGGAGGGGTTGATCCATATGGTGACAGATGGCAGAGCCACATGCATAGTATTCTATGATGACGACTTGCCACCGGAGGGTTCGAACCACACACGTCAACTTTATATATCAGTCGATTGTTCAAGCTACCAAGTCCCATATATCATTTTGGAAAATGGCTTGACCTTGAACATCTGTCCTCTAGCCACTGCCATCGCTCTTAGCTACGCACCCTCTAACTTTGGTCCTGCCACTCAAACAGTTTGAGCCTATGATAGCACTTGGAGGAAGGTCATGGGAACTTTAAAGATTAAGCTACTGATAGGTCTGATCACATTGGTTATTATGTTCCAGGTTTTGAGGATTCCTACATCTTTTTAACCTGCTTTTGGGCCGACCTTGGATCCATAGAGCTGGGGCCATTCCTTCTTCCATTCATCAGAAGGTGAAGTTCATTCATGATGGCTAGGTCGTCATAGTGTAGTCTATGGAAGATTTGTTCATTTTTGCTGAGCCAATGCTTCAGATTAGTTACAGTGATGACGACCTATTTCTAACTGGGTTCACATTCGACGAGGTGCAAACCTTGGAGATGGAGGATTTTTGCTGAGATTTCGTGGCTATGTCGTTTGACCATCACGGTAGCATGGTGATGCTCGATATGATGAGGAGCATGTCTTATTTACCTGACATGGGATTGGGACAGCGTCAGCATGGGCCTAGTGAGTTCATGGCTATCCCAGATCACGATGTATCGTTCGGACTAGGATTCACACCCACTGAGGCTGATTATAGATATATGACGTGATTGCGCAAAGAGTGGGTGAGGGCCCAATTGATTCATACATTATTTGATTATCCTGTTTGTCCATACACCATGAATTTGGCGGATTACTTCGTGAGGACGTCAGAGCCACAGACCATTTTGACACGATCATTGGGGGATTCAGCACTACTCAGAAGGTTGAGCTTCAACGCCTTGTCTAGCAGCTACAATTGAGTGATGGAGCTCCTGGCACTTCAACTTCTGCGTGGGCCGCCCCATCATCTCTAGATCGTATGAGCCTTATGACGTTCTATTTCCCGGATGAGATCGATGAGCACGGGACATTTGCCGAGATCAGAGACATAGTGGACGGAGTTGTGCCATGTGATGAGTACGTTGATGAGATGCTCGCTATGAGTATGAGCTAAATCGAGGAGATAGTTCAGCCTGAACTTGCTTCACCATTTGACCTCTTTGGGGTATCCATCATCGAGATTGGTGAGGAGATCTTGACTACCCCTGCTTCGGAGTCTATAGAGGATGTTATTGCTATTGATGATTTGTTTGATGGCTTGGCCTAGTTGAGAGAGCGTTCGACTTTGTAGACCCACCTCTTTCTTTTGATGTTTTATTGGGATTTGTCTCCCATTCTGACAATATTCATGACTCTTCATTTATGGATTTGAGCATTTATTAGTATATGTCTGTCTCTTGTGATATTCCTTTATCTGCACCCTCTTCACCCACATCACATATATTTGATATAGATGATGAGATTGTACAGCATGATTCAGATGATGACTCATCTTCTACTTCCAATTCGGATCCCATTAATCAAAGAGTTTCACCTGCTATAGGAGACACAAAGATTGTTGATTTCGACACAGCAGATCAACCTAGGATGTTGAGGATCGGATCAGATTTATCTGTAAATGAGAGGGATAGCTTCATCTAGCTGATCAGATTATACTTAGACGTTTTCGTATGGTCTTATGAGGACATGTCGGGCCTTGATCCATCTATTGTCCAACATCGTTTGCCACTTTTGCCCCATGCCAGGCCGGTTAAGCAGAAATTGAGGTGATTGCATCCTCGCTGGAGCTTGCAAGTGAAGGAGGAAATCCATAAACAACTTAGGCTAGGATTTTTATCAGTGGTCGAGTACCCTGAGTGGCTGGCCAATGTCGTCCCTGTTCCCAAAAAGGATAGCAAGGTGAGAGTCTGTGTTGATTTTCGATATCTCAACAAAGCCAATCTTAAGGATGATTTTCCTCTCCCACACATCGATATGCTAGTTGACAATACGGTAGGTCATTCGATGTTGTCCTTTATGGACGGATTTTCTAGGTACAGTCAGATTCTAATGGCTCCAGAGGACATGGAGAAGACGTCCTTCATTACCGAGTGGGTACTTATTGCTATAGAGTCATGCCATTTGGATTGAAGAACATAAGAGCCACCTATCAGATAGCAACGACCACCCTCTTCCATGACATGATGCATCGGGATGTCAAGGTTTATGTTTACATGATAGTGAAATCTCGAGATAGATCGGATCACTTAGCAGCTTTGGAGAGATTCTTTGAGAAGATTAGACAATTCATATTGAGACTGAATCCTAAGAAGTGCACTTTTAGAGTGATTTTTGGGAAGCTCCTGGGATACATGGTCAATGAAAGAGGCATAGAGGCAGATCTAGATAAGATCAGAGCCATCCTTGACATGCCTGAGTTGAGGACCGAGAGAGAGATCAAAGGCTTATTAGGTAGACTTTAGTACATTAACAGATTCATTGCTAGATTGACAGACATTTGTGTGCCCATTTTTCGACTCTTGAGGAAGAGTTAACCTATTATTTGGGATGATCAGTGTCAGCGCACATTTGAGAGGATTAGAGAGTACTTGCTGTCACCTCCAGTCTTGGTGCCTCTTACACCAAGTCGTCCTTTACTCCTATATCTGTTAGTTTCAGACATAGCTGTGGGTTGCATGTTGGTTCAGCTTGATGATTTGGGCAAGAACCGAGCCATTTATTATTTGAGTAAGAGGATGCTAGATTATGAAATGAGATATGTCATGATTGAGCGTTACTACTTGGCATTGGTTTGGGCCACTAGTCGACTGAGACATTACATGACCGAGTATTCAGTGCACTTGATATCCTATCTAGATCCTTTGAATATTTGTTTGATAGGCCCGTTTTGGTCGGTCGCCTCATGAGATGGTTAGTACTTCTGACTGAGTTTGACATCCATTATGTCGCTCAGAAGTCCATAAGAGGGAGATTGTTATAGATCACCTAGCCTCATTACCAGTTTTCGATGGTAGAGCTATTGATGATGATTTCCCAGATGAGGATGTTGCGGCTGTGACTAGTCTATCGAGTTGGCGCATGTACTTTGATGTGCGCCAAACCATTCTGGATATGGGATAGGTGTCTTGTTGATATCCCCTCATGGTGATCACATTCCTAGATTTGTTCGTTTGGCATTCTCAGATCGACATCCTGCCACAAATAATATTGTTGAGTATGAGGCCTGTATCTTGGGATTAGAGATGGCTCTTGAGCTCAGGATTAGACAGATGAAGGTGTTTGGTGACTCTAATCTGGTATTGAGACAGATTCAGGACAAGTAGAAGACTAGAGATGCAAAGGTTAGGCCTTACCATGCATATTTTGAGCTATTGGTTAGAAGATTTGATGATTTGAGATATACACATCTGTATAGAGCGCAAAACCAGTTTATTGATCCCTTAGCTACTCTAGTTTCCATGATTGATATTCCTGTTGATGTCGTTGTTCGCCCTTTGTTGATTGAGTCGAGATCTGCTCCTGCTTACTGTTGCCTGATTGACGACATAGAGTTAGATGATGGCTTGCCTTGGTACCGTGACATATACCATTTTTTGAGACTTGGCGCATATCCTAAGGCCGCCATGGCCAAGGATAAGAGAGCATTGAGACAGTTGGCCACCTGATTCGTGATTTGTGGTGAGACATTGTATAGACGATCAGTTGATGGGATGTTACTATTATGCTTAGACCGCGCCTCTATCGATTGAGTGATGAGAGAGGTTCATGCGAGAGCCTACAGACCACATATGGGAGGGCATATGTTGGCTCGTTAGATCATGAGGATTGGCTATTTCTGGTTGACCATAGAGATGAATTGTTACCAGTTTGTTCAGAGGTCTCTAGAGTGTCAGATACACAAAGATCTCATTCACGTGCCGCCCTCGGAGTTACATGCATTGACTTCACCATGGCCATTTTCAGTATGGGGTATCAATATCATTGGGAAGATTTTGTTGAAGTCTTCCAGTGGTCATGAGTTCATCTTGGTTGCCATCGATCACTTCACCAAGTGGGTGGAGGCCGTATATGATACAAGATTGACATCAACTAGAGTTGCTAGTTTCATCAGATCACACATTATCTGTCGATATGAAGTTCTTCACGAGCTTATTTCGGATAGAGGGGTACATTTCAGAGTAGAGGTTGACACCTTAGTATAGAGATATGGTATCCAACATCATAGGTCATCTACATACAAGCCGCAGAATGGGGCAGTAGAGGCTACTAATAAGAATATCAATAGGATCGTGCGGAACATGGTTGAGACTTCTTGGGATTGGTCATAAAAGCTCCCTTTTGCATTGCGGGCTTATCGGACTTCTTTTCCCACCTTTACAGGAGCCACACCCTACTCTTTGGTGTATGGTATAGAGACAGTGTTACCAGTCAAAATTGAGATAGGTTCATTGAGGGTGCATTAGAGCAGCAGATTCCAAAGGCAGATTGGGCTCAGGCCCGGTTGTATCAGCTTAATCTCCTAGATGAGAGGAGATTGAGGGCAGCAGACCGTGCTCATGTGTATTAGAGGAAGATGGACCGCGCTTTCAAAAAGCAGGGAAGACCCAGACCATTATAGATAGGTGACTTAGTCTTGAGAGTCATCAGGGGATTGATCAGAGATCCTAGAGGGAAGTTTAGACCCAGTTGGAGTGGACCTTATTTCATCAGGGAGTTGACTCCAGAGGGCGCTGCATGGTTTTTGGATTTAGATGGAAACCAATTCTCAGAGCCGACTAATGTAGATCAACTAAAGAGGTACTATGTTTGAGACCATGGTCGTAGAATGGGTGGCCATTATTTTGGTTAGCCATATACCCTTTCATCCTTTTGTTATTTAGACCGTTGCTAGCCTATTGAGCCTTGCATGCGCATTATAGTCTTTCTTTTTCACTGCCTTGCTCACATGATTGCACCGAGATAGGGGCCCTTTTAGTGTATGTATGCATTGTTTGAGAGTTTCATGAGCCTTGGACCTAGGGGCGCATTCTTCTCATTATCTTTTCCTATCATGGCATCACTGCATTTCATCACACTTCATTGGTTATGTCATTCATCTCATTTTCTTTATTCTATTTGTTGCTCGTTTTGCATCATCTTCTTCCACCTTGAGTGGTGATCCTCCTCAATTCATCACATGGAGGGTAGTCATGTCATTTCCACTATCTATCCCACGGATATTGATCCAAGGATCCTCAATTTGAGAAGATCACCTCGTCAGAGAGAGTTTATGCTACATTGGCACTTGAGAGTATGTTTATCCGTTTTTTACCCCATCTTGGGAGCTTCTTTGCTTGCGTTCAGAGCATGCACATTTGTATAAATTTTAAAAAATGAAATGAAGAAAAAATGAAAAGAAAAAAATGCATGTGTGTAGTATTTTCTAGCATTGAGTGTGTATATTGATATTCAAGGGTCACTTTATTGAGTATGTTTGTTGATGGGAGTTCGTATGTGAGATCTCCGAGACCCTTCATTCTTTGTATTCATTTTTTCGTATATTTTGAGAGTGAGATGAGTAACCTTCTCTTAAGAGATCTAGGTCATTGTCATTTTCATCATTACATTCATTGTTGATGTGACTTCACTCCATGTTTGATTTGAGTTGATCACTACTCCTCTTTGTGTTATTTGTTTCACCATCATTCTCGATTTTGCTTCTGATTCATCCTTTTCATTTCACCTCTTATTTATTTTCTTACAATGACCCATTTTGAGTTTGATACTCTCTTTGCATCATCATTACACATCTCATTATCAGTTCGATTTGCTTCATTTGTCTCCTTATTGACATCATATTCACGTTAGGCTCCCTTAGGTCCATGGCTCACGAGATTTCTATACATGTTGCATTTCATACATGAGAGTATGGGTTTCTGTTCATTGGGTATTTGAGACTAGTTTCCCTTCATTTTTATTACCCTATTACCCTAGCCTACGTTACGTCCCCTATCTTGAGACCACCTTAACACCATGAGATCAGACGTCGTCTTCTACAGCTTCTACTTGGATAGGTGTTTGAGATTTGGTTGACATTTAGATTTTGCCATGCTTCTTCTTCTGGGAGACACCACTCCGATGTTTGGATTCATTTCAGTTGTGGATTTGGATTACGGAGATCACATATTTGATGATGAATGATTTCATGTCACCCAATTTTTGACCTACCATACATCTGATGCCATATTGGGGAGTTTTTGTTTCGATTGAGATTTATAGATCTTCATGGAGTTGCATGCTCATTCCCACTTACGAGATGTACGCTAAGATGATGACTTGTTCGTTATCTTATCATGGTCCCCTAGTAGAGCCTCTCTTGAGCCATTCAGTCAGGTCTACACTTTTCAACATTCAAATGTCATCATGCTTTCTTCTAGGAGATGCATTTTTTACGCTTGAATCCGATTCAGTCGTGGATTTGGATTACCAGGATTACATATTTGCTTATAGATGATTTGATGTCATTTGATTTTTTTGACCCATCATACATTTGATGTCATACTGGGGCATATTTCGTTTCGATTGAGATTTATAGATCTTCATGAAGTTACATGCTCATTCTCACTTACGGGATGTACGCTAAGATGATGACTTGTTCGTTGTCTTATCATGATCCCCCAATGGAGCCTCTCTTGAGCCATTTAGTCATGTCTACGCTTTTCAGCATTCAGATGTTATCATGCTTTCTTTTGGAATATGCCTTTTTTACGCTTGGATCCGATTCGGTCATGGATTTGGATGACCAGGATTACATATTTGCCGATAGATGATTTGATGTCATTTGATTTTTTCGGCCCCTCATACGTTTGATGTCGTACGGGGCATATTCCATTTTGGATGAGATTTATAGATCTTCATGAGTTGCATGCTTATCCCCACTTACGAGATGCGCACCGAGATGATGACGTGTTCGTTATCTTATAATGATCCCTCAGTGGAGCCTCTTTGGAACCATTAATCCAGACCCACATTTTTCGACATTTGGTCGCCGTCATGCTTCTTATTCCGGGAGACGTTTCCTTGGTATTTAGGTTTGATTTGGATTACAGAGATCACACATTTGATGATGGAAGATTTCATGTCAACCGATTTCAGACCTACCATGTATCTGATGCCATATTGGGGCATATTTTCGTATTGATTGAGATTTATAGATCTTCATGGAGTTGCATGCTTATCTCTACTTATAAGATGTACACCGAGACGATGGCTTGTTAGCTATTTTACGATGATTCCCTGATGGAGCCTCTCTAGAGCCATTCGGCCAAGCCCATGCTTTTCAGCATTCAAATGTCATCATGCTCCATTCCGGGAGACGCCTATTTTATCTGTGGGTTTGATTCTGTTATGGACGTGGATGACTAGGACCACACATTTGATGATGGATGATTCGATGTCATCTGATTTTTCAACCTGTCACACATTTGATTCCATACTGAGGCATCTTCCCCTTTTGATTGAGATTTGTAAATCCCCACTGATTTGCATGATCATCCCTAGTTGCGAGATACGCATCAGGTTGATGATTTGATTTCATTTTGTCCTGATACTCCGAGGGAACCTTTCTTGAGTCATTCAGTTAGGCTCATACTTTCTAATGTTGTTGTGATTCTTGGATGGAGTTATCTTAGGCGCATGGATTCCCATATCATATTTTCAGTGGAGTACATGTCAAATTTTTATACATCCCCATTGAGTCATCAGGACAGACTGGATGCACCAGATGTTATACTGGGGCATATTTCTCTTTTAGCTACGGAGATGATTGTTTTCTCACAGACTTGTTACAGTCTTCATTACTCAGACAAGGGATATTTCTTTGCATTATTAGTCACTGTTTTGATGATATTTGTCGAGATGCGCCTTCAGTAGAGCATGACCTTCGGGCTTTGGTCATCCCACTATCCATGACTTTTCAACAGATTGTTGTATTGAGATCGTGGTTGATTACTACTCAAAAAGTGCTATTTTATAGCTTGTAATTAACTCTTTTAAACACTTTTGAGTAGTAGTTATTACCTTTTAACTCAATTGGCATGTTAAGGACCCTAGCAATCGTTTCTAATCAAATTGTGTTAAGTTTTGGTGTTTTTGATAGCTTCTTGATCACCAAAGCAATTTAAGAAGAGGGAGAGCTTTATATGATACATGGCAAAGCAAATGGAAACTCATTTACATGAAAAATTCAAGCTTTGGAGCTTCATAGTTCTTTGCCAAAACCAATCAAGAATGCAAGGAGGAAAAAGAGAGAAATCTAACATGAAGAATTCAAGAGGATGGCAACTGTGGGACATCTTTCAAGTACTTCCAGGAGTCCATTTCATGCATACTATATGTCATTTCGAAGCTCGGGAAGTCAGGAGTCCAACGCTTTAAACAGTGTGTGAATTGGAGTTGAAACAAAGAAGTTATGGCCGTTTGAAGACAATTGCGTAAAGTTGAGCGAAATGAGCTGTGAAAATTTCGCTGGGTGTTTCGTAGCTACGAAACCACCCTTTGGCACACGAGTGCCATTTCCCAGCTCCACCCCCTCATTTTGCAGCTGCGAAATGGGCTGCAAAAATGTCTCCACCCTGCAAAAATGCTCCTTGGCTGCGAAATGACCCTTGGTTGCAAAATGGCCTCCAAGCTATGAATCAAGTTGCAAATCATCTCCAAGTTGCGGAATCACCTCCAAGTTGTGAAATCACAAATTCAACTTGAAAAATCAAAGTTCAAACTTGGAAAATGAACAATTCAACGTGTGACTCACCTTGCAGGATCCACCTGTGCATTCTCAGATATTTGCCACCGACTAAGTTAGATTTTTTCTCAAGATAATTTTGTGTAAATTTCCATTTTCTCCTTGTAATCAGTCAAAGATATTATTGGGATATTTCTTAGAAAATATCTTCTTTATATATATCTTTGAACCAATGTAAAGAAATAAATCTTGGAATATATGTAATCCGATGAGGAAGAAATATATTTTACAGAGCACTTGCTCTGTTTTTCCTTCACATTTTTGTTTTCTCGTTATTTTTATTTCTAGCAAATCAAACTCTGAGGATGTTTCCTCAGAGGATGAGTGGCTAGGCTCTTTGTCTCTTGGAGTGAAGAAAGTCGGGTAAGTTTCCGAATGCATAAATTGGAAGTTTTGTTGTTTTAGCTTTTAATGAAGATAAAGTGTGACCCGTTAATGGTTTTTATCTTTTTAGTTAACTTAAAACACCTTTAAATCACCCGGGCCAACACTTGGTAAGGCAAGTGATCTCCATCCATGGAGATGCACTAGTTTATCTCTTGCGAGCTTTTGGGAGGTGGTTTGAAGGTAGGATTTTCTAGAATAGCCAACACTTGGTAAGCTTTTGGACTCTAAGGAGACATCCATTAGTTATCTCTTGCAAGCTTGAGAAGGGAAATCCAAGGTTAAGGATCACCTTGAATGGCAAATGCTAGGTGAGAGTCACGAGCCATTGTAAGATGCATCAGTGAGAGGGAATTAGTGTTTGAACCCATTAAGGGGAAGCATCTGTACCACACCGGTTAGAGAATTAACTATATGTTAATTCTCTAATGCGAGAAAAAGAAACAAGTGACCGGAACTCCCTTTTTGTATAAGGAACCTGAGCCTAGTGATCTGAAACTCCAAGAAACACTTTTCTTTGTAATTAAAATCAGTTACTATTTTTGGTTAGCTTAAAACCAATCATTTTTCCACCAAAGATTATGTTTTCTTTTAAAGCTAACCTTGAAATGAAAAAGCACCAATTCATCTTTGAAGTAATATCAATTGTGGAGTGAAAACCCATCCCAGTGAACGATCCTAGAGCCACTATGCTATATTAGCTAAGGCTATCCTAGTACATGGTGTAATAGGTTAGAAAATTTGTTGATTACTCCCGTTTGAGGACCAAAAATCAAGGCACCAGCTGGGCACGAATCAAATGGCACCATTGTTAGGGACCATTGAGAGGACATGAATCAGCCGATACACCAATTGGGAACGAATCAGTGGTGGTTACCCCAACAGACTATTCTCTTGAGACTCCCCAGTGGATCATTCATTTGAGATGACAATGGATTCCTCCAGTAGAGCATTTCGAGTTAGAGGATTTCGACTTATTGTGACACTTCGTCAGACCTCATGATTTAGTCAGATGGGTTGTGAGACTATATTCACAGTCGATTTGATCATTCTGACTCGCTAGCAGAGCATCTTTCAAGACTCATGGAGTCTCTTTCAAACCCTTCCAATAGATTGAGAGTTGTGGCGGCACACTACACTGGGGCATATTTCCCCCTTCATCATTTTCTTGCAGTTTGGCGTTCAAAGCTACCATTCATTCTCGATTATGACGTTCAAAGTCATCCATTTTCAGCCTGGTGCTCAGAACCACCATGTCTTCTTAGTTACGACATTCAAAGTCGTCTTTCTTAGCTTGACGTTCATAGTTATTAATTTAGTTTGGTGTTCAGAGTCATTGTTTCTGCTTGGCATTCATAGCTATTACTTTTAGTTTGGTGTTTAGAGCCACCGTCTTTTCACAGTTTAGCGTTTAGAGCCATGGTTCTAGTTCGGCATTCAGGGTCATTATATCATCTTTAGTTTGGTGTTCAAAGCCACCATATATTTTTAGTTTGGCGTTCAGAGCCGTATTTTCATTTTGGCATTCGATGACACCATTTTTCTTTAGTTTTGGCATTTAGAGTTGTTGGATCAGTTTGACGTTTAGAGCTGTGGTTTTAGTTTGTTACTCGTAGCCATCATATCTTTCTTTCTGTTTGGCATTCAGAGCCACATTTTCATTTCGGCATTCAGAGCCGCTTTTTTAGTTTGGCGTTCAGAGTCGTTGTTTCATTTTGGCTTTCAAAGTCACATCTTCATCTTGGCGTTTAGAGTCGTTGGTCATTTTCAGTTTAGCGTTCAGAGCCACATTTTCATTTCAACATCCAGAGCCATCACCTTTCTTGTTCGGCATTCAGAGTCGTTGTTCATTTTAGTTCGGCATTCAGAGCCACACCTTTATTTTGATATCTAGAGCCATTTTCCGTTTGGAGTTCAAAGCCATTGTTCATCCTCAATTTGGCGTTCAGAGCTACATTTTCATTTCGACATCTAGAGCCATTGCATTTTCAGTTTGGCGTTTTGAGCCATTATTCATTTTAGTTCGACATTCAGAGCCACACCTTTAGTTCGGCGTTCAGGGCCGCATTTTTTTTCATTTGGTGTTTAGAGCCACATCTTCATTTCAGCGCTTAAAGCCATTGTTTATCTTCAGTTCAACATTCAAATCCATTATTCATTATTGACATTCAGAGCCACTATATTCTTCCGTTTGGCGTTTAGATTCGCGTCGTCATTTTGGCATTCAAAGCCATTGTTCAGTTCGACGTTCAGTGTTGCAATCTTTTCTTTAGTTTTGGCATTTAGAGCCATTTTTCATACTCATTCAGGCATTTGATGCCACCATCATTCTTTAGTTTTAGAGTTCAAAGTTGTTCTGCATACTCATTCAGGCATTCGATGCCACTATCTTTCTTTGGTTTTGGCTTTTAGAGCTATGGTGCATACTCATTCAGGCATTTGATGCCACTATCTTTCTTTGGTTTTGGCTTTTAGAGTTGTGGTGCATACTCATTCAGGCATTTTGAGTCACAATTTTCTTTCCTTTGTTTTGATGTTCAGAGTCATTTCTCCTCTGCCTTGTCATTCAGAGTCATTGCTCCTGGCATTTCATGTTCACTAGCATTGTACATCTTGCCTTCATGATTTTGCACTTGTCCTCATATTCCTCACCTCGTTACCCTATGCTTATCGCCTATTCATCATTACTCTTCCAGATTTCCCTTTCCACTGCACATTACATAGTCCTTTAAGTTCACAACCCATATTTCGATCATGTTGTTGGGCACCCTATACTTGGCATTCTCATGTAGTTTACATAGGTAGTCTCCTTTGGGCACATTATTTCTTGTACTCCAAGGTGGTTCAACCATTACTCATCTTCGATATGGTTTTTCGAGTCACCTTTGGAGATGTCTTAAAGAGAGTCTAGATCCTTAGTGCGGTTTCAGAGGCACTTTGAGATGACTACCTTTTCTCTTAGGATTAGAGCATTTTTGTTCATCGTTGGCTTAAGCGAGTTCGTGTTTTGCTAGTGTCCCTTTGGGGGTTTCCTTGGTTATTCGGTAGAGTTCAATTTATTCCACTCATTATTCACACTTTCTTTTCACTCTAGTGTTCATATTCCTTACACTTATGAGCTCTATTAAAGAGGGGCATATTTGTAGACCCCATTTTGGGGTGTCTTATCCTACAAATTGATTGGCCAGGTGTCACCATTTTGGGTAGCCACATGTCGATTCCTGATTGGTCTTTAGAGAATCACTTTAGTGGTTCTAAGGATGCAATGGGGAAGAGACAGGTGGAGGGAATATTCGGTAGAGGAGCGTTCTTTTGGCAGCGTGTCTGTTATGGAGAAAATGATATCGTTAAGCAGAAAGAAGATTCTGTTGCTGAAGGGGGGAGATATTTTCTTTGGCTTGGAGTGCAAGCTGCGGGGGGGAAAGAGGAAACATTTTGTAAGAGGTTGCTCAGGGAGCAAGCTATGGAGTGGAGTTACAGAGAGTTTTTTTTTTTTTTTTTTTTTTTTTTTTTTTTTTTTTATGAGAGAAAAACAAGGGAGATGGGGGATGAGCGTATTCGGTTGAGTGATATTTTCTAGCTTGAGGGGCAAGCTAGTGGGGAGAGTTTTTATTTATAGAGAGAGTTTTTGCTAGAGTTGGGATAGAAATATTGGAGAGAAAAAGAGATATGGGATGAGAGATTGTTGGAAGAAAGACTTTACAAAAGAAACAGAGGAAGGGGATTGTAGCTTTTTATAAACCAAACAACATTTGCTCAAAGAAGATCGTTCAGGTATAACTAACTCACTTTGAGTTCTCCATTTTTCATAGTTATGCCATGCTCCTTGATGATATTTTGAATGTTTATTTTGTTTATTTTGACGCTTGGATGTGTTAAGCCTCTTATTCATTTCTATTTCCTTGGTCTCTATTTCATCTGTATGATTTGCATGGTGGTTATGCCATTGTTCATGTGTTAAAACCACTCAAAACCTCCCACCATTTTTTAACTCTAGTTGATCTTCATGAAAGAGAGCCAAATTTAACAATATTACTTCCTCTTATGCTGCTCTGTTTTTCATCACTATCTCCTCTGTTTCTGGCATTTTTGGAGTGTTGGGCATCATATTTGGTCTGGTTGTTTTGATCGGAGTGTTTTTGAGAGAGCTAAGATGAAGAAGATAATGGTCATTGGTGCCGGACTTATTCATTAAGCTCAGCTGTTGAAGTCATCGTATTCTTAGTCAACCGAAGTGGGTATTATTGAAGGAACTGCATGCTGCTATGAAATCCTGTGAGCTACCCTAGCTGTTGTTGGTTAAACTCTAATTGAGTTAGAATCCAAATCACGACATCCATTTGTGATAGGAGATTTAGAGGAATTGATGCGGATATGAAGAGGAGATTGCCTTATGGAGAATGATGATGATATGAAGAGGAGGTTGGCAGCTATAGAATCTGAATCTGAAAATGTCTGCACGAGGTATCAGCAGCCTTTGGGATTCAAGAAGTCCTTGCTTGAGTTTGTGGCAAACATTGGTGAGAATGAAATGGACTCACAATAGAAGAACTCTATATAGTAAATGACAGACTCTTTGCCTGGACCTTCATGTAAAATAAATAGGAAAATTGCTCTTCTTGGTGTCCCATATGGTGAGAAATGCAAAACTACCTTGACTGCTTCCTTTGAAAAGGATCACTTTACTCTTTTGAATATGGGGTTACACTCTCTATCTTCTAGGCCAAAGTATGAGGTGATACATGTACTATAACATCATCTGACCTACCAAATGCAGTCATCTACCGAGCTATGTATCTGCTTCAAAATGGATTCAGCAATTATGATGTGTTCTAAAATAACTGTGAGGATTTTGCATTGTGTTGCAAAACAAGTCTTCTGATAGTTGACAAATCAGGTGCAAAAAGAATTGATCAAGTTGTAAGAATATGGGATTTATAGAAGAAACGCTGCATTAAGATGGTTGAGGGTCATACTGATACAATTACGGGTGCAATGTTAATTGCAAAAATGAACACTTGGCTCCCATCAGTTTAAACGGGGATCTTATTTTACACAACCTTACCCCTGGTGCCATGGATGCTAAACTCAAGGACCCTAATAAACAGTATGTTTGGAGCAGGATTACTTCAGTGCAGAGGTCCACCATGCCTTAATCTCCATTATCATACCCATTTCTCTCCCAACATTCCACTTATTTCACACCCACCAAACCCCTCATACCCATTTCTCGCACCACTCATGGCTCCACCTAACACTAATTCTTATGCGCTTGGCCACCCTCATTCTTCAAGCTTACCTATCTCTTAAACCCATCCGATAATGCCCACCATACCCATATTCCCATTACCCTCCATCCTCTATTCCACCATACCCATCTTTCATCCCCATCATGCAAACACCCCACCTATACCTCCACCATCCATCTAACCCACCCTTAGTTCCTTTCTATCATTCCCCACATGCATAATTGCAATTTGTATGGCTACTTTTCTCTCACACTTTTCTAACAATTCATTCCCATTTTTCCCTTGGATGTAACATGGATGATGTTCCCATTCCTGGTGTTCCTGAAGGCATGCTTTCTATTCCTTATGAGATGGCTGGACTGCCATTTTGTGATGTTGTAGTCCTATAACCCATGTAGATTGGGAGCACAGGCTACTGCTCTCGCAAATGCACCACCTGGTTAGCAGGGGACAATTATTGGGTGAGAATCTATACCCACTTGTGGATCAGCTGGAACATGAAATGACAGCTAAATTTACAGGCATGCTACTAGAGATTGACCAGAATGAGGTTTTGCATTTCTTAAGATCACTGGAACCTTGTCACGCTTATCGCTGGACTCCACCATAACCGACTAGAGAAGAAGCGGGATGCACCGTGCTCAGTGTCGCTGTTCACGCTGCCACTAATCTACGTGTTCTGATTTTTCATGCTTGTGAGGGAAGTCTCATTGGCGAAGACCTTGGTTCTGATGGAGAGGTTAGATTTTGAGGATATATTGAAGGCTGTAGAGAGATGTCGTATCATGTATATGCTGGTGTCGCGACGCTCTCGAAGTCGGAGCTCGTGGGCAAGTACTACCTTAGCTCGCTTCAGTTGCTTAGATTCGGCAACGTGCTGTCAAGAAATGAGGTTTATGACCGGTTCTTGGCGCGATTCCCCAATGTGCAGATGGTATAGGGATATGGTTTGACTGATAGTGAGGGAGGAACAACAAGGATGGCAGACCTTGATGAGGCTAATCAGCATGGATTTGCTGGTCGCCTAAAGCATAATATGGAATCCAAGATAGTTGATCTTAAAGTTGAAGAAGTTGCACCTGCCAAAGAAGAAAGAGAATCAGTCCAAAAAGAAAAGGATTATGTGCATCCAGGCATCTCGGAAAAAGCGACAGATATTGCAATTGCAGCCCCCAGAAAGAGCGAGTCTGATTCACAATTGGTGTTGGCTGCTCCATCTAAATCCACCGTTGAGAGTGTTGAGTCAATGGATTCCTCTAACCAGATCAATAGGAAGCTAGTTCACACTCTATGAAAGCCAACTCCTCAGCTGGTGAAACTGATCAAGTTGAAGGTAGTGTAATTATACCAAATGAGTCCCATAAGGTTCCTGATTCGCATGAGAGTACAGGTGACCAAATGACATGGTTGAATGAGATTGTGGATAAGATTTTACCCATTCAAATTGAAGCATCAATTGATAGCAAGGCCGGGATTGAGATTGCGCTCTCTACTTCACATTCTGCTACTATTAAGGAAACTAAAAGTACTGGTGAACTCTCTGAGGGTCACTCACCTACTACATTTCCATTATATGTGGCTTCAGAAACAGTTTCTAAGTTGGTTTCTCATGAAAATGATGCACGTGCTAAAACAGTTGATCCGCAAGCCCCTAATTACAACATTGACGTTAAAGAATCAACATTTGGCTCAAGAACCAATGTGTCCAACTCTGTGGAATCTGCTGTTGAAATTGAGAGGTTGAAGTCGAAGATGAAGATGATTGAAACTCTCACTACAAGGCAATGCAATCAGCAGCGGTGTGAGGTTATGCTTGATAAAACTTATATGGGATATACAGTTTGAGAATCTCTTGGCTACTAAGTGGATTGCAGCAAAGAGGTTTAGGCTTGAAGGTGTGTGAAGTGGCTATATGATAAGTGGCTATGGTGATACTACTAGGGGTGTGAAAATGCCATGTGAAAACATGATCTATCACAAGCCCTTAGGAAATTTGGAGCTCAGACAAACAGTCCTCATGGTGGGCAAGTTGGCTATGGTGAGGAATACAATGTTCAATTACGACAAGCCTAGCAACACCACTAATCCCTATAGTACAGTCTCTACCCTGGGCCTACCCTACATGCTTCTAGTTGCATGGCCACCTTTGGCATGCAATCTTTGGCCATGTGGCTTTCTTTCATTTCTTCATTTTCATTTTAAAGAGACAATTTCACAAACTTCATTTTGCAAAATAATTTCTCCGGTTCTATTTTTGTTTTCAAATAATTTTAATACTTCAATTTTTCATCCTTCAATTTTTTTTAGGCTTGCCAAAAATCTTTTTTTCTATCAAAATTTGCTGCCATCTTTCTTTTCGGCAAGCAATTTTCACACCTCCTTTGTTTTTAAAATGTTTTAAAATAAGCATAAATTCAATTTCGTAATTCCAAGTGATGGAATTTACGAAATTGATTCGTGCAAAAATAAAATGGGCTTTAGTGGGGGCCCAACATTAGCAGATGTTTCCTTTGAAAATAAATTTGATTGAATTGTGATATTTGATGATTTCTCACTCTATTTAGTGGCATGTGTGACATACATTGTGTTCATTATTGTGTACTAACCTCATTTCATGACAACGTATTAGTGTTTGCTGATAAGGTACGCATCCTCTCTCACCCTGTCCATTCTCCATGCATGTTTTGGCTTTTAGTGTATGATTATGTGAATATCCATTGATTTCCTTACCAATTGTTATGATTGCTTCATTTTATTAGTAGAGACCCGTTTTTAGGGACTTAGAAGGATGCTATGGTCATTGTCGTACTTTCCCAATAAGTAACTTGACCCTCAAACCCCGATCCGGTTTTACACAGACCACCTTTTCCAAATAAGGAGTCACACTTAGGGTTTTCTTTCTTATTTTGTTTACCCTTTAAACAGAAAACAAAAATAAGTGGGGACTCCAAGTCATTTTCTTAATAAATAAATCTTTTTTCAAATAAAAAGCAAGTTCATCATCGAGTGGAAGCGCATGAGCAGAAATACGAGGTCTACATTTTAATAAAATAAATATTTAATTTAAATGGTTTATTTTTATTTTTGAAAAGAATCACTAAATTAGTTCTTCTTCTGCATGCACCGCCCATAAGATACTAATTTTTTTTAACAGGTTAAATACCACGAATGAGGGTTAAGAGTGCAGAGAACATTGTATAGTTTACAAGTTTATGGTATAGGATTCAGACTAATTTGAGATCAATACTAAATAAAATATTTATTTATTTTATGGTTCGTAAATAAATTAAAAATATTTTTATATTATTATGTTTATACTATTTATATTTTATTTATTTTTTAAAACTTTTTTTATTTATCAAACAACAATTCTCTTAATTTAAGATTTATTTTCTAAACAACAAAAAATATGACTGTTGATAATTAAAATTGTAATATGTGAAGGTTTACCATTGAGATTAATATAAGAAACTTTTTTTTTGAAGAAAATTTAAATTATAATCTTATGTTGGTTTTTTGGAAAATTTGAAGAAAAATGGAAGCAAGGAAAATAAGGAGAAAAGATAGAAGGAAAGAAAAAGTGAAAAATAAATAAAAATAAAAAGATTTAAAATTAATAAATTATTTTTATATATTTATTCAGGTTCATTTTATCTATTTTTATTTATTTATATAAAGATTAAATGAATTAAAAATACATAAATTTCTATTTCATATTTTTTATGATAAACCATATATAAAAAGGTATCTATCATTAATAATCTCATTTTCTTAATACTTCCTTAACCAAATATAAGATAAGAGGTTGTGTATAAAATTCATAAATTAAATTAATTTAATGCATAATGGAAGTTATCAATTTCCTCATGGAATCCATTGAATAATGTAGTGTAAGGCTCTACTACTCTTGTCTATTTTCTTCTTTTCCTGTGTGATGGCCGATGTCTTTGAACTTAGACCCATTTTCTTCAATCTCTTTTAAAGTTTTTTTTTCTTTTTCTTTTCCCTTATTCGGATTCAATTTTTTTTTTCTTTTTCTTCATTTCTTCTTTTGTTTTGTTGGTTTTCATTCCTTCTAGTTTCATCTCATTTGGGTCCATAAATGTCTTCTATCGTATATTTATTTTTTTCCCTTCCAATGGAATGTTTTTATCATAGTCCCAAATTTTAATTCCTTAGGAATTTTTGGAAAGCTTTGTTCAGAGTTTCATATGGTTAACTATAGTGTATTTTGGGCCAAATTTATCCCACCCATGAAAATTTTCTTAAGTCCATGTATTGGGGTTATTCTTTTTAACTATTTTCTAAGCTTAAATATAAATAACATCTTGGATTTTTCTTGGGATATTAAGAAACTACTTGATCATGGAAAAGGAAAATGAAGAAGAAAATAAGGTTGTTTTTCTAGAAATTGGTCTAGATATTGCTACAATTTTTCAATTGTAGTTCTTTGCTTCATTCTCATAGATCTGGGAATGAGGGTTCATTAGAGTGTTGTAACTTGTATCACAACTTATGAGAATCGGAATTGACTTAGTTTAATCTTGAAATGCAGTTGCATACTAGCAATTCTAACTTAATCCCTGTTAATATTAATTTTTATAATGTTGATGACCACGTTTTGTTATGCTATCAGAATATAAAGGAACATTCATTCCCAAGTACCCTATCAAAATAAATAAATAAATAAAATAATGTGAATCACTCTATTGAATCGATGAAAATTCTTTCAAATTGTTGAGGGTCATTTCCTCATTTTTTGTTTCTTAGACATTACAAGAATTTCTTTTTTCTTATGGGCTTATTGTTTTGTGGGATGTTTTTATTCAAATTTTTGTTAATGTTTATTGTTTTGGCTTATGACAATTGAATAAGGAAACCAAGGAAGGAGATATTGCACAGAAAATTGTAGTCTATTAGCATGCAAAAAAAAAAAGGTAAAGACATTTCATTGCTGGTAACATTTAGCATCCATTTTGAGTTCCTTTATGATGACTTAAAAGTTAATACTATGTGACTCATTGTAGGTTGCTATCATTTGTAATCATCAATGGACTATTTTGAAGTCTCATGCATCACAAATGATAAGGTTGACTAAGAAGATAGATGAACAGAAGGTAATT
Source organism: Vitis riparia (assembly GCF_004353265.1). Classification (NCBI taxonomy): domain Eukaryota; kingdom Viridiplantae; phylum Streptophyta; class Magnoliopsida; order Vitales; family Vitaceae; genus Vitis; species Vitis riparia. The sequence continues at coordinate 206,049 of NW_023269681.1, read as the reverse complement.
ATGATTTTTAGAATCTTAGAAGTAAAATGTTGGGTCCTTACAAGGTTAGGGATGGGAAAGGAGCTCTTTCTTCAAAATTCATCGATGTGCATCGGTTTGTGTTGATGCTAAGGAGCATTTTCATAGTCCAAGTCTATCATTAGAGAATTGGGAACTTCTCTAGACTTTCTTAGCTGTGGAATCCTTTCAAAAACCAGAAATTTCGGATTAGTTTGCCTGCTTCCCTAACTCACACATCCATTTTTCTTGAACCGATTGTCTTCTTGTATGTAGGGTTTTATTAATGGGCTGAAAACATATTTAGCTAGAGCCAAGAAGGGAAGTCCCCTTTGAAGGATGCTAATGGGAAGCGAAAGAACCTGACCCCTGAAGCGTAATACAAACGTGTCCTTTTTTTGCACATAATAATCTTAGGTTGATATGCTATTTTTTTGTGGATGACTAATTTAGAAGTTACAGATTAGAGGGAAAGATATCTAAAACAAATGCAAAGATTGAGAAAATGGAGCAGCACAAGGATACCAAAGAGGATCTAAAAATCATTGCATTGGGCACCTCAAAGATCAACTACCTCAAACCCAGGATCTCAATTACATGGTGTAAACAACACGAAATTCCCATGAGAAGGTGAATAGCTACCATATTTATTTTTTGTACAAGATAGTTCATTTCTTACCTCACCAGTAAATCCTTCATTGCTTCCTCAATGTTTCCTATCTTTTGCAGATATTTAATAAGTCTCTTTTATGGGGGGTTCCTCTCCACGTGTCTCTTTCAAGCTCAAGACCCCTTGGTCATCTAAGACAACTATGTAAACCATCTGGGTTCATTATGTCCAAGCCAAGATGAGTTCTCTCTAGCACTAGAACTGCGAGGTTTTCCTTCTCCCACAGGGCCAAACAGAATCGAAAATCTGGACTCCCAAATGGGAAGGACTGTTCAGTCAAGTCTTTAAGACTTTTGGCATGCATGATCAATCACGCCTGTCATTTGAGCCCACAGGTCCATGTAAATTAATTACCGCACATAATCCCAGACGTTGACAGGCTAAATGGACGGACAGTTGCACGATCCGAGATCTTGGCACGTTAGCAAATGGCACCTGCCAGCTGCCCTTAACTGAAATGATTGCCTAGCCGCCCTAAGGACAATCATCATTACAAAAAAGGTTAGAGTGCATACTCAACACCACAAATGTGGTGTCATCTGCTCTAAATAAACCCCTCCAAAAAGCACGAACAAGGTGCGCGTGCACATACACTCACTCTCTCCCACAAAATAGTTAAAGCTACTCTTATCTAACTTAAGCTTTGGAGGGGTATGCCCGAACCACCCATCCAAACATCCTTTTGAGCAGGAAAGAGGCCCGTTTGACTCTAGTATAGCTAGATGGATTCTCTGAGTAGCACGAAGAATGGAAGAAGTCTGCGTTACTTCAGTGAAGTTAGACGAACCTATCTCCAATTGGCTTAGCATCAACATTGGAGTTGTCTATGGGAACATTTAAGGATGTCAACACCCTCCAGAAGTCGATCCTCAACCATGGGTAGCAAAGGCTACTTTGCTTGGTGTGAAAATATGGAAAGATGCCAACGAGAAAGTGATCGATAGATGCAGTCTCTCATCCACCAAATGAGGCGACTCAAAGAAGAGAATGAAGAGTTGCGTGCCCAAATGTCATTAGCTGGCCTCTTTCAAAGTCGACAACCACAAAGCTAGCGAATAGCCTCAAGATGCATTGATGAGGCATCGTTCCTCAAGAACACAAAGTTTTTTTCTAGCAGACACACAACATAGTTTGAGAAGGAGTTTTCACCAGCTTGCCAGGTGCAACTGGACGAAGACACTGAATCTACTCGAGTATCAATGAAGAGGAGACGTGATAGAATTTTACATCTATCATATGCGATGCCAACCCAATTAGGACCTTAGATGCCAGACATAGAGGAAAAACCAAGCATGGTAAAAACCCTAGAGACCTGGCTAGGTCCTTTAGCGGCAACAATTATGTCAGAGTGACCCTCTCTTCCGCCAGGATGGCGACAAGTAGAGGTCCTAGATGATCAAGCTTCAACCGGCTCCATCAACCGGTGGTTGGATGACATACTCTCCACACCGTTTGACCCCCATATTATTAACTATGAGCCCTCAAGGGGGTTCATAGTGCCAAAATTCATGACATACGATGGATTAAGCGATCCGTTCGACCACATTGTACACTTTAGGCAACTCATGACCCTTGACATAGGGAATGACGCATTGTTGTGCAAAGTCTTTCTAGGAAGCCTGCACAACTAGGCTCTCTCTTGGTTCCACCGTCTCTCGAAGAATTCTGTCAACAATTTCTGGGATTTATTGGAGGTCTTTATAGGCCACTACTTATGCTCGGCTCACCATAAGTAGAACATAAGCACATTGCAGAACATCAAGATGCTGGAGAATGAGTCCCTAAGAGACTTCATGAAGTGGTTCGGACAAGCTGTACTCTAGGTGAAGTCCTATAGCGTGGACGTCATCTTGCAGATCTTCAAGCAAAGAATCTGTCCTGGCACGCCATTCTTTGAGTCTCTCGCAAAGAAGTTGCTTGCAATGATGGACGATCTATTCAAGCGAGCAAACAAGTATGCCATGCTCGAAGACAACGTCCGAGAAGCTACCCAGCAGGTCTTGGTCACCAATCGTCTGACCAAGCATGACTAGGCAAGAAGTTTTAAGCCCTCAAACCAATTAAGGCAAGCTAACAAGAGGCTGGATGGCCAGCAGCAACAGAATCAAGAGAGACTGACCCTCTTTAATATCTCATATGAGAAACTTCTCCCAATGATCAGCAATCTATCTGACTTCAAGTGGCCAGAGTCGATCAAGACAGATCCAACTAAACGAGATTAGACCAAAAGGTGTGCTTATCATAAAGATCATGACCATTCCATCGAGCAATGTAGGAGTCTCCACTACTTGGTAGAAAGACTAATTAGAGTCGGGCACCTGAAACAATATGTTAGTGCAACTGGAAGGTAAAGAGAGACGACCTAAGACCTAATCATCCAAGCCCCCACATCTTTAGCAACCCCCAAAGTTGTCATCAACTATATCCACGGAGGACCCGTTGATGATAGATACAGTTCTAAGCTGAAAAGAAGAAGGTTGCTCTACGTAGTATTTGTAAGAGAGTGGGTTAACTCCGTTCGGCATGACTTTCTGGAAGGGAGTGTGTACCCCGTCAACAACACGCTTACCTTCCCCTTAGTGAATTCTAGTCGAATACTACAACACCTCTAAAAGACCCTAGTCCTAACACTAGGGATAAATGGGTTTAATGTACGAAGGGTTCTGGTTGACCCAAGTAGCTCAATTGACCTCTTGCAAATGTCAACCTACAAGCAAATAGGCTACTCACTATCCGCCCTAGAGAACCCATGGCAATTGTTGTTTAGGTTCAATGGAGCCACGACGACTTCTCAAGGTGACGTTATACTACTCGTCCAAGTTGGCCTAATCACCCTAGACGTACAGTTCTCAATGGTTGAAGATTTGTCCCATTTTAACGCCATCGTGGGATGTGAATGGTTTCATAAAATGAAAGTCATTCCTTCCACGTACCATTAGATGGTGAGCTACCTCATCGAGGAAAGACAAGTCGATCTCTTTGGCAGCTAGCTAGCCACACTCTAATGTTACCAAGTAGTGCTAAACGCCGAACATTTTGCCAACGAAGAGGTCTGTCTAAAATCTTCAAACACAAATGAGCAAAAACAATCACTGAGCCCGACGGAAAAGGATCCAACTACAGCTGATCCACTTCAGCCATTGTGTCTCTCACATGGCACCGATCAAATCACCTATACTAGCTCCCTACTCATGTGTGATGAACTAGAGCTACTAGGAAGTGTACTTTAGCGAAATAAGGACATCTTCACTTGGACTCATTCTGACATGATGGGAATTCATCCATTTGCAGCTTCTCACAAACTAAAAGTCATGCCCTCCTCGCTTCCTATCAGGAAAAAGGTTCGACGTTTCCACCTAGATAGGTAGATAATCATCTAGACAGAAATTGATAAGCTGCTAGCAGTTAGATTTATCAGAGAAGTCGAGTATCTGGACTGGTTAGCAAACGTGGTGGTGGTTCTGAAAAAGAATGGAAAGTGGCAAGTTTGTGTTAATTACACCAACTTGAATGATGCCTATCCAAAAGATGGTTTTCTTTTACCTCAAATAAATTAGATAATCGGTGCCACTACCAGGCATGGGATGTTTTCCTTTCTAGACGCTTTCTTCGGATACCACCAGATCCCTATGTTTCAACTAGATGAGGAGAAGATAAACTTTGTTACACCGCATGGGTTGTACTGCTACAAAGTCATGCCATTCTGGCTCAAGAATGCTGACGTTACTTATCAGAGATTAATGAAGAAGATCTTCAAGCCCTTGATAGGCTGAATCGTAGAGGTTTACATTGACGACATTGTTGTAAAAAGTGAAACCCGAGCTGAGCACATCCAGCACCTAGAAGAAACATTCCACCTAATGCGAGCATATAACATGAAACTTAATCTAGCCAAGTACACCTTTAGTGTCAGTGCAAGAAAGCTTATAGGGTTTATGGTGACCCAAAGAGGAATTGAAGTTAATCCAGATCAAAGAAAAGTTGTCTTTGAAACGCCTACCCTAATTAGCAAAAATGAGTTGCAATGTCTCATAGACCGTCTATTAGCTTTGGGGAGTTTAATAGCCCGTTTTATGGACAAGTTGAGGCCTTTCTTCCTCATGCTCAGGGGGAGCAAACACGTTCGACTGGATGAATGAATGCAGGTAGACATTTGAAGTAATCAAATGCTACCTTACTTAACCACCCATTCTGAGCAGCCCCAAGTTTGGCGAACAACTATATATGTATCTGGCTATATCTGATTGCGCGGTTAGTGTCATTCTGTTTCAACACATACAAGACAAAAAGAAAAGGTCCGTTTACCATGTGAGCAAAGCAATGGTAGATGCAGAGACTTAATACTCCAAAATGGAACATACAACCCTAGCCTTGAAGAGTACCGCCCAGAAGCTTCACTCGTACTTCCAGGCTTATCAAGTGACCATACTCACAAATTAGCCACTTTAAGTTACCCTACACAAATTGGATCTATTTGGACGAATGTTGAAATGGGCTATATTGAGTTGAGTGAATATAGAATCAAATATCAGCCAAGGTTAGCCTTAAAGGGACAAGTTATGGTTGACTTTATAGTCGAACTCCCTCAAAAACCAACACATCTAGTTGAGTCCTCTAGAAAGCAATGGTGGACACTTCATGTAGATGGAGAGTCTGGTTTTGGAGTAGGTCTGATCTTGAAAACACCAACCGAAGAACTAGTAGAGCAGGGTATCCATCTCAACTTTTCTATCTCCAATAATGAAGCAGAATATGAAGTTGTCCTAACTAGACTAGACCTTTCCATAACATTGGGTGCAACAAAGTTGGAAATCAAGAGCGATTCTCAGCTAATTGTCGAGCAAATTCAGAAAGAGTACAAATCAAATGATGAACACATGACTTGCTATCTCATCATGGTAGAAGATCGCTTGAAAAAGCTAGACGAGTACCCAGGAAGGAGAACTTGAAGGCAGACGCACTGGCTGGAATAGTTAGCACTCTCCTTATAAGTGAGGCAGTAATGTTGTCCATCTACCTACAAGCCACATCCTCAATCACACCAAAACTAGTATGCAGTGCTAGTGAAGCAGACCCCAGCTGGATGTATGACATTGTGAAATACATCCAGATGGGAGAACTACCAAAAAATGAGAAGTAGGCGCATAGACTCCACTTATAGGCAGCCCGTTTCACTCTAATTAATGACCAACTTTATAGATGATCATTTGGAGGTCCATACCTAAGTTGTTTGAGCGAGCTAGTAGCCAATTATGTCTTGGCCGAACTTCATGAAGGCATATGCAGCAATCATCCAGGCTGACGAACCTTGGCATATTGCGCTTACAAGCAAGGATACTATTAGCCCACCATGAAGCAAGATGCTGAAAGCTATGTTAAGAGATGTGATAGGTGCCAACAATACACCCCCATTCCCCGTGTACCTTAAAAAATTATCAACACGATCACCAATTCTTGGTCGTTTGCATAGTGAGGGATGGACATAGTTGACCATTTGCCTATTGTAGCGGTACAAAAGAAATTTCTGCTTGTAGCAATTGCCTATTTCAGCAAGAAGGTAGAAGTAGAAGCCTACACCAACATTAAAGACAAGGATGTCTCCAACTTCATTTGGAAAAACATCATGTGTCGGTTCGAAGTTCCACGAGCGATTGTGACGAACAATGGGCTACAATTTGCTAGTATCGTCTTCCGAATATTCTGCTCAGAGTTAAACATCAAGAACCTATATTCAACGCCTCACTACCTTCAAAGCAATGGGCAAGCGGAGGCAACAAACAAAACCCTATTGAATACATTAAAGAAAAGACTAGATGAGCCAAAGGGAAATAGGTAGATGAATTGCCTAGAGTCTTATGGGCTTACAAAATGACATCTAGACGGTCGATAGGAGCTACTCCTTTCACTCTTACTTAAGGAATGGAGGTCGTCATTCCAATCAAAATAGGCATACCTACCGCCAAAATACAAGATTAAATAGATAACGATGAGGAACTCATAAGACATTTGGATTGGACAGATGAAATACGAGGAAACGCAGCTATTCTGATGGCTTCTTGCTGTTAGAGAAATATCGCTCATTACAACAAAAAGGTGGGGCCACGATTTTTTCGGATAGGAACCCTAATCCCTAGAAGAGTCTTCGAGAACACTGCCAAAGTAGGAGCCGGAAAGCTTCAAGCTAGTTGGAAAGGGCCATATGTTGTGACTAAGGTTGGAGACTCAGGGACATACCATCTCCAAATACTGGATGACATACCCTTGCTTCACCCTTGGAATGTATCTAATCTAAAACAGTACTATCAATAAAGTGTGCTTGTGGAAATAATATGTGAGAAACAAATGGATTAAATAGATATAAGCAACTATATAAAACATCCAAAGTCTTTACAAATTTTTTCGTCTACGCCATTTCTGACCAAAATAAACATTTATGAGTACAAAAGTCAAGCCTGCTCACTAGAGAGATTGGCTCCATAAGCATTTCCTCCTCCCCGAATAGGGCCACTTACAACTTCATCCTTGTCATCCGAAGGAAAACTGGGAGTATCTTGGGCAATACCATGTTTTTTCATACAACATCAGTCGCCATAGAAAAAAACATGTCATCCATTTGTTTTGGTACTCGTCCTTCAACTCTTCTTTCTGAATGGTAAACCTTGCTCAGAACTCCTACAGCTCCTACCTCAACAGTCTAGCCTCACCTTCAACCTTCTTCTTGCCAACCTCCATCACCTTCATCTCCTCGCTAGCCAGTGAGCCTCAGCTTGAGTTGTCTCATTCTCCTCTTTCGCCGTCCTCAGTAGATAGGTTCCTTCCTCGGCAAGCTTTCGGGCAACAACAACCTCACTCTCTGCCGTCTCCAACCTGGCATGAAGATCCTCACTGTCGTCCATGTTATGGTCAATGTATTTGTGGACCCCGCATTTCGGCTCATGCGTTTCCCACTCGATGGGGAGCTCGATTTTTATTTGAAAAATTGATTTTATTGATTATTTGAAAATGACTTGGAGTCGCCACTTATTTTTGTTTTATTTTTAAAAGTGTAAACAAAATAAGAAAGAAAAACCCTAAATGTGACTCCTTATTTTGGAAAAGGTGGTCTGTGAAAAACTGGATCGGGTTCGGGGGTCAGGTTACTCATCGGGAAGGTACGGTATAGACCGTAGCACCCCTCAAAGTCCCTAAAGTTGGGTCTCTACTAATAAAATGAAGCTGACATGGCAATCAATAAGAAAATCAATGAATACTCGAATCGATCATGCACATATGAGAATCTAAACATGCATATAGAAATACCAGAAAGGGAGTGGATGCATACCTGAACAACGAGTCACAATGCGCTATCAAGAGAGGAGGTTAATGCACAATTAAGGAATAATCTTATGCACATCACATAGCAGAATAAATCAATCATGCATGACAATTAAATCAATCAAACAATCAATCAATCAATCATAAGGAAATCACACATGTTGGGCTCCCACCAAAGCCCGTTTATTTTTGCATGAATTAATTCCATAAATTCCATTATTCGGAATTACGGAATTCAATTCATACTTATTTTTAAAACATTAAAAAAAAATGAAAGTTATGAAGATTGAGTGCCGAAGAAAATGGCAACAAAATTCTATTAAAAGTGTGATTTTTGGGATTTGAAAACTTTAAGGATGAAGATTTGAAGAAGGGAAATTATTTGGAAAATGGGAGAGTCAAAAATCGTTTAAAAGAAAGATCCAAAAAAACTAGAAAATTATGCAAAGAATGAGACTTGGGAAAAAGTTATTTCCAAAACCAAGAATGGTGAAGATGAGAGAAATAAAGGGAAGTGACACATGGCCACTAAAATTGGCATGCCAATGGTGGCCATGCAATTGGATGTACATATGAGTGGGCTCAGCATGCAAGTGAGAATTGCCATGCAGATAAGGATCCATATCATCTTTTGTTGCAACAATGAGGCAAGGTACCTCATAGCTAGTATTTTCACCATGACTAGCAACTTCCACAAGCAACTCAACTACTCTCTTCCATAAGGACTCATCAAGACTGCCATACACAAACAGTGCAAAATCACCAGATGCCAGCATCTGTATTAGGAAATCGGGTCTCCCAATTTTCATCTTCAATCTGAACTTGATTTGATGAGGATGTTTCATCTTTACCCTCAAAGTCTTCCTCATTCAAAAACTTGGAAGTGTCAATGACAATTATGGATTCATTCTTTGGTGATACGGCAGTCTTCAGGTGTTCACTTGGCCCATTAATTGGAGATTTGACAGAACTAGCATCGCTGTTATTGTTCTCTGTGTACTTAGACTCGGACTGCCCACAATTCGATGAGATTTCTTAAAAATCAATCCCAAAAGATGAAACAAAATTCAAGCAATCTGTGACCTCTGCCATTAGACCCATATGAGAGTCGTGCCATCATGTCTACTGGAGCAGTGTGGCTATCTGGAAGACTTGCTTAATCTGAGATGATGACAGATTCTGAGCTGCTACTATAGACACTATCTGGTGGGGGTATCCAGCCTTTATCTTGCAAGGGCAGTCCAACTACACCAAGCAAATCCTCAGCATTTCCCTCATCAAATCTGAAGAAGATCTCTCTGTCTTTGTTACTGGATTAAGAGGCATCACTTGTAAGGTTTGTCCTTGATCAAGCTAAACTTTCTTAGTTGCTGTCTCCATTCAAAAACACTTATATACAATGCCTACACTTCTGAGCTTGTCAGAGAACCCATGCCCAAAAGAAAAACCTTACTAAACCTTTCCATTTGCGTTCAATTCAATCCCTTCGACATATGAACTTTTCTGTTTTAATGTAGCTGAAGCAGTTAACCCTGTAGCAGCCCCACCAGGAACAAGCTTTGGAATCTTTATTATGTTTCTTGCCATAGACATAGCATCCAGCAAGTTTCTTTCCACTCCATTCAAATGAACCTTACTCGCACCTCTAAGAAGAACAGTGTATGCTTTAGGGTCTGTGCACTCATTTATGAAGGCAAAGAACTCATCTCTTATCTTCTTGACCTCAAAAATTCCAGCCTTAGTACATACATCAGATTCTTGAAGTCCATCTGGCCTGTTTACAACAACAGCTCCGCATGCCTTAACAATCCTGTTGTTGGCTGCTTTCCTCAATCTTCTGATTGCATTAACTCCAGCTTTACTCAAGTAATGGCATGCCAGGTCACTAAGCCCCCCTTTCTGTTATGACCAAATCGGATTTGAACTTTAGTATTTGCATGCACAGATTTTCCATGTATTCTTCCTTCATTTTTAGGAGAATTCCTCAGCTTGGGTAACTACAAGACTGTCGCAAAGTGACTAATGACCTCGGAGATACAGAACACTAATTTCAGATGCGATTGCCTCATCACTAGCTTTCGACAAAACGTAGAAAATCGACATCTATTTGAAAACCAAGATGCTCGGTTGAACCATGAACATAAAGCAACTCCTCCGTGCGTGATACAACACCACTTATGATGAGGATTACATCATATCTGATTAGGTGATCTGCAACTGTAACAACATCTTTGAGTGTGGGCGAATCTTCAAATTCCACCGGCTTAACCCCATCTCAGAACTCATCATCATTGACATTCAACAATGCGATACCACACTCGGTCCCAATAGCTAGCACCGTAGCCAAGTATTTAATGTCTGAGCCACATTTCTTAAACTTCACGGTTATACAAGGTGGAGAAATGAGGGTGGTAACTGCAGGGTATATGAGATGGGTATGAATAAGCTTAGATAGAGAAAAGTGGTAAGGAAAAGAGCGGGTAAGCTGGGTATGAGAGAGATGGCATGCATGGGGAGTGGGAAACAGGTATAGAGGGGGTATAATGTGGGAAAATGAGCATAGTTGGGTATTGGATGACTTGATGGTACGTATGGGAATAAAATAATGAAGGTGGAATGATGAGGAAAAGAATAGGTGAGTAATATGGCCATGCATGGGGGTGTGAAGGAGGTGTCTGGGTAAGGGTGATAGGTGCGGAGATTAAAAATTGAGTGGGACGGGAGTGGTTATAATGTGTATGAGAATTGATGGAATGGGTATGGAGAATAGGTTCTGTGAGGATGATGGAATGGTTTGGCTTGTTGTAGAGCTTGGTTGTGGCCTTGAGGAGTATCACCAGCTAACTTCAGGTTATCGGCATCAGTTACAGGTTGAGAGGGAAAACAGTCAACTGACAATGGCCAATGGGTCCCCTCTGGTACCTGAAAATTCTCATTATCTAGAACATGAGTGGCAGCCTTTGCAGGCCCTTCTTGAACTTCTTGCATTTCCAGCACCCGAGCAGTTGCATCTCCACGACTCCCAAAGGAGTGACTCCATTTGTAGCAAGAACCTCAAAAACACCATTTTCAATAGTCAAGATGCTAACATCGAAGGTTCCACCACCAAGGTAAAAAACAAGGATGTTCTTCTCACCACCCTTCTTGTCCAAACCGTATGCAATAGCTGCAGCAGTTGGCTCATTAATAATTCATGCAACATTTAGGCCAGCAATAACGCCGACATCCTTAGTGGCCTGCCTCTGGGCATCATTGAAGTAAGTGGGTACAGTAACCACAGCATCCTTGATCTTCTTCTCAAGGAATGCTTCAGCTGTCTCTTTCATCTTAGTGAAAACCATTGCACTGATCTCCTCGGGGTTGAAAACTTTGGTCTCCCCATCCTTGATCTTGACTTCAATGTAAGGCTTCCCATCCTTATTCAGAGAAACTACTGGTATTTGCAAGTGAGAGAAGGCAGCCACTGCTGCAAGTAAAACAACATCAACCAGAAAGCCATATGTATCCGAGCAGTATCTGTCCAGGTAGGCCATCCAAGCAGCTTTTCCACTGACCAAGGATAATTCTTTCAAATTAATCATGCCAGAACTTAAAATAGTGTCAGATAATTGCTTTGAAACAACTGGAGCTTCCTCAGCTGGCCTGCCAGGCCAGACAAGTGGAGAACAAATTGGAGGCATGTAGAATTCTATAGCTGTCGAACCTTCATCAGGTGACTCCTTCGGTGGTGTCATGACCTCCATCTTAACAGCAGCCAACATGGTAGTGCAACCAATCTTTACTAATGCTGATCTATCAGCAGAAGCAACAGCCCCAAGGGCAAGGCTTGTATCTCTAGCTCTTCCAAGTGGCCTGGCATCATCAGCCAATTTTGATTTAGCATTCAGTTCTTTCCACCTTTGCACAACCTAAGCCCTGTCAGCCTGGAGAGAATCTGTCAGTAATTTGCATCGTTCTGCTTCAGCATTCCAATGTTGGAGCTGATCATTGAGTAAAGTATAAGGTCCAGATGAATACACCTATTTGTCATCCTTCAGTTCATTCTGTAGATCTTGCTACTGTTTGGACAAGATTAGATTATCTTCCTGTGCCTTATGGAGCTCAGAAAGACGGTCAGCTGCTAGTATCTTTGTTTCCTCAACTGAATCCTTCAATTCTCTGAAATCCATTGTCCTGTTTGCATGTTTTTCAGGGGACAAGCTTCCATTTATAGCACCCTGAATTAGGGTATGAACCAACAGATGCTACATCCTTTTGCATTTTCAAATTAACTAGCTCTCTTCTACTTTCTTCAAGTTCTTCCATGCTCTCTTCCAGCTCACCTCACGCAGATGTTAGCCTCCTCTTTCATCAAAACATCAATCTTACTTAATTGGATGATAGCATCTTCTGCAGATAGCTTTCCATGCAAAACCCGTGCTATGCTTTCTGTTTTGACCTTCTGAGCATCGATGGTATCTTCCAGAGGTTTCATCAACTCCAGAATAGAAGAATGTTGCAAAGCAAGGGCTTCTTCAACATATTTAACAATTCCATCATTCCCATTGCTTTCAAAAGAATCTGTTTATAGCAGCCTACAGAGAAATATCTCCTCAGCAGGACATGATGGAATCAGACCCCAAGAATGGTCCACATGACCCAAGGTTTGCATAGCATTTTGACCTTTCCCCGCTTGTACTCCAAGTATGATTAAATCATCAACCAACTGACTCCAGAATTGGTTCATGGTAATCAACATGTCATCATATGAAGTTGGCCTGTCTTTTAATTCTTTGATTCTGTCTTCAAGATCATGCAACTCATGCTTCTGCACCTCTAACTATTGAACAAGCTTTTGATTCTGACACTGGAAGTAAGTTGCATCAACGCTTCGATAACTGGGGGAAACACTGGAGTTTCAGGCCATGGGGGATGACATAGTGTTCAAATGAGGCCTTTTCTTCTCTGTTAACACTCTCAACTAAACATCCAAACCTCTATTCTCTAAGCAACAGTATCTCATATCTGATAGGTGGGCGACAACCTTGCCCTTGTTGAGGCTCGAATATGTATCCAGAATCATCAGTAGCTGAGAGATAGCATTAATGCCTTGCTATGGCCATCACCAATCTTTTTGAGCAAAATAACCCAGCAATCTCACGAACAAACGAAACAACTGCTACCCAAACTCAGAAACTGTGCCCATACAGAAATCAAAGCAATGCTGGCCAAAAACTCTTCTCCTTGGAGGGCATGAATGGCCATCAAGAACAGAGTATGAACAATAAGGGAACAAGCACAAAAACAGAGTATCAACTGAACCAAAGAAAACACCGACCCGAGCTCCCTTTCATATTGGAGTCAATAGGCTCATGTATAGATGGGAAAATCAGTGGAAATAGGACCCAAAGATATGACTCAAAGCACCCAATGAAGAGATAAAAAGGAATCGGATCATTCTTAAATAAATTTCATATGAAGAACAAGGCACATATTATTCATAACACAGTCACAACAATATAAAGGAAATCTACTGCAACAAGTATATGGTCTAGAAAACGCACCTGAAATACTCCCCCTCCAGCTGAAATGAGCAAGGAGACTGTTGAGTTTCTCCTCTCCTGTAACTAGTAGCTTCGCCGGAAAAAGCTCCTCCCCTAGCTACCCCTGAACCTCTGGTTTTCTCTTTGAGCTCACCTCAAGTTCTCCGAAAATTTATTCTCCTCTCTACTCTCTAGTTATCCTCCTCTAACTCCAGAAACTCCCCTTGGAATCCCTCACCTCTCTCCAGAAAACTCCATCCTCCTCTTGTGGCCTCCAAACGCACCCTCCTCTGCTCTCCTATGCTCCACCCAAATCCTGGGCTGCCACTCGCTGCTCTCTCTATCTCCAATGCTCCGCCCAAAAATCTTTCTCAAAAACCCCCCACTCTAGCTTCCTGACTGCAGCAACAAAAAGTGTTCCACTCACCGAACACACCTCCCTAAAAAAAACCACTCCCTCATACTCGAAAAAACCTCATTGATACTGAATCTCCTCCTCTCCAGCACCTCTCTCTCTCGTCTGCCTCTATCTTCCTAGCTGCCAGCCTCTTCCCTGAGAAACCCCTCTGAAAAGCACCCTCGTTCCTGTAGGAGACGCTCCCCCTCTAACAGACTTTGAACGCCCCCTCCATCCTCCTACAGGTGTCGCCTCTTGATAGCTCCTTCAACTCCACTACCTGATTTATTGAAGGCCAATTACGAGGTGACATGTGGTTCCTTGAGATTGTGACACCTGTCCAAAAAACCAGCTGCAGAAAACGAGCCCCAAATGGGGGTCTACAGTATGCCCTCATGGTCTCGATCGCTTCTAGCCGATAAAAGAGTTGAGTGTGCTACCGCATCAAGTTCTGGACTTCGACTATTACCTAAGGGGGCAATAGAGAAGTTGTTAAGAAATCAAAGACTAAGGCAAAATAAGTAGAAAGGAAAGATAACTTACCACTGCTTTCATCTCGAAATTCATGTAGTTCCCATGGGCATAATGCGGGAGATGGCGGTGTCCAAAGTGACATATGGGAGCAGAGCCATGAAAGATTGAGTAAGATTATTTTCTATTTCGACCGGTATCCACTAAGTGGCTGGAAAGAACATCCCATGTTTTGTACTGGAGTCTCTCTCTCGGTGAAGAACGGGGATCTGCCTCAATAGCTCAGTTATCTCCTCCCAGCTGGGGACGTAAGTTGGCTTTGGATGGAAGGAGAAGAAGCCATACATTCAAACGACACCAGCAAAAATTTCTTTTGGGCAAGGGCTACTAGGAAAGGACCCATTATATCTATTCCCCACTAGGCAAAATGCTAAGAACTAACCAAAGGAGTGAGGGACTTTGATGGTAGCTGAGGAATGTGTGCATACAGTTGACAACTGTCACACATTCGCACTAACTCCTAGGAGTCCTTATCCATGGTGGGCCAGTAATACCCTTGTGTGCGGGCTCGATGAGCAAGTGTCCGATCACCCAAGTGGTTTTCGTACACTTTTGCGTGTAATTTCGAAAGAACATACTTCACTTCTTCTGAGTCTAAACGCCTTAAATATGGCCCATTGTAAGACCTTTTGTATAATTAACCCTCGATTATGCTATATCGTGTGGACTTAATCTTGATCCGATGTGCCAGAAGTTCATCATTTGGTAGCTCTCCCATTTCCAGATACTTGATGATTGGTTCCATCCAAGTTCCATGGATATCATAAACTTGACTCACTTGTTCTCTTTCTAGGATTAATGGGTCATCTTGGTAATAAACAGACAAAATAGTTGTTTGCGTCACAATAAGGAAGTTGTTAATCCAACTAACGCATCTACTTGGACATTATCTTCCCTAGTGAACTGAGTCACTTTCCACTCACTAAATTTTTTAAGTTGGTTTTTCACTTTCTAAAGGTACTTTACCATTCTTTCATCCCTTACTTCATACTTTTCTTACACCCGGTTCACTACTAGTTGTGAGTCACTCCATATATCGAGATGGTTAGCCTGGACTGACAGTGCCAGTTTTACCCTAACAAGTAGAGCTTCATACTTAGCCTCATTGTTTAAAGTATGGAAGCTTAGGCGGACTGCCTGCTCAAAACATTTTCCTATGAGGGATTGTAGGACGAGTCCTATCCTTGCACTTGCATCATGGAACACTCTATCAACATAGAGAATCCACCACTCCACTGCCTTACAATTTAAGCAATTTACAAGATCAAGCCACTCAACAATAAAATCCATCAAGACTTGTCTTTTTAGTGATAGGCGAGGTAAATACCGCAAACTAAATTCACTTAACTCCATGACACATTTTATCAATCGCTCGGATAACTTAGGCCTATGCAATATAGCCCAAAGAGGAACATCGGTTAAGACATTAACCTAGTGTGGCTAAAAATAAGGGCGTAGCTTCTTTGATGCCATTTGCTGTGCCAATGCCACTTTTTTTGGCAGGGTATAGTTCTGATCGGTCAACAACATTGCCTTACTAACATAGTAAACTGGTAACTGATTCCCATAAGGGCTCAGCTTAAGCAAAACTGCACTGACTACTAACTTTGATGCTGCAAGGTACATGTACAACAGATCTATTAGTTGAGGACTTTTTAAAATTGGGGGTGAGACCAAATAGTTTTTTATGGCTAAGAATACTTCCTCACACTCAACAGTCCACTCAAAGGCCTTGACTTTCTTTATCACATTAAAGAAAGGCTTCAGACAATCAGTGTATCGAGAAATAAAATGAGCTATTACAACCACCTTTCTTATTAAACACTGCACATCCTTTTTACTTTGAGGAGATGATAATTCTTGTATTGCCTTTATTTGAGCAGGATCTATTTCAATTCCTCGCTCTATGACCAAAAAACCCAAGAACTTGTCAACAAACATCCCAAAGGCACATTTAGGAGGATTCAATTTCATCCCAAAGTGTTGTAGCAGGTCAAAAGCTTGTTGCAAGTTTGCATAGTGATCCTTCCATTTCCTGTTTTTTACAAGTATGTCATCTATATAGACCTCTGTCATTTTTCTTAGCATTGGATAAAGTATTTGTCATTAGTCGCTGATAAGTGGCCCCTACATTTTTAAGGCCAAAAGGCATTACATTATAACAAAAAATCCCTAATGGGGTTATGAACTCTATCTTTTCAAAATCAAGAGGGTACATAAGCATCTGGTTATAACTAGAAAAAACATCCATAAACGACAACAACTTATACCCCGAAGTGGCATCAACAATTTGATCAATGCATGACAAAGGGAAAGTATCCTTTGGGCATGCCTCATTCAAGTCAATAAAGTCTATTCAAATCCTCCACTTGTCTTCTTTTTTCGACACAACTACCACATTGGCTAGCCAATCTGGGTAGTAAACCTTGCGGATGAATCCTGCATCAAGTAGTCAGGATAATTCAAGCTAAATTATTTGTTGCATTTCTGAACTAAGCCTTCTTACTTTTTGTCGCACAAGCTTTGATCTCGGGTGGATCCCGAGTTTAGCACTCATCACTTTGGGGGATATTCCTAGCATGTCAAAGAGTTCCCAAGCAAAGACTTCGACATTTAGATTCAATTGGTTTACCAGTTACTACCTTTCTTGCTCTATCAACATACTATTGACATAGGTAACCTTCTTTAGTCCTCTTTTTGTATTTCTACACAAACTAGTTGGTCAATGATTGGGAACTCTGTATCACCTTCGTCCTTCAGTAATTTTTATTTCCGTTGGGACTTGATGTCAACATGGGCATTTTCAACTTCCTCTCTCGTAGGCAAGACATTTACCTGATAGCACTGCCTAGCAACTAGTTAGCTCCCAAATAAGTCCACTTGGCTCGCTTTAGTAAGGAAGCTAACTTTCTAGTGATAGGTTGAGGGGGTAGCCTTCATTTTGTGAATCCATTCATCTCAGTATGGAATTGTATGGTGAAGGGTTTGACACGACTGAAAAAAGAACATTTAGGGCTATAAGGTCGGCTTTAATTGGAAAAATTATCTCTCTTAGAATCCAAGTTGTTGATCCGTTAAAACCTTTTAGTACTCGGCCCGGATTTCCCAAAGTGGAGATTCAAATACCCATCTGCTTATAAGCCAAAATGCAGAGCAAATCAACTGAACTTCCTGGGTCAACAAGTACCCGACAGACTTGGAACCTGGCAATTTTTAGTGACAAAACAAGGGCATCTTCATGCGAGACTGTTATTCATGCGAGATCTTGGGTGTTAAATGTGACAACCACATTTACAAGCTCCATTGTCCCTGGTACAAAGGAGTAGTGCTTCATACCAATCTTTTCCACGTCACTCGCTTCTTGAATCATTGCTCGATAGTGACACATTGATTCCCAACGCTGATCAATAAGTCCTCCTTAAATGTCATGAATAACTAGTGGTAATCCCCATTGCAGTATCATGTTGGCTATGACCTACTTAGTACTCTCGGTAGTTAGTCATTCGTTCTTTTTAACATACTGAGAGAGCAAACCAACTCTTATCATGTTTTCCACTAGATAGCGAAGGTGTCAGTACTCATCAATGGTGTGTTTATGTTCTTTATGGTATTCAATATGAAGGGTTTGGTCCCGTTACGCCGAGTCACCCTTAAGAATGAAGGGCCACCTGAAGCTGGGCAGGTCGATCATAATTGGAAGTAATTATCCATAGGTCAGATCGAGAGGGGTCCATCATCGAGGTGGTTTTTGGCCTTCTTCAGCTCTACGCGGCTTTTTGCCTTGTGAGGGGTTCCCCGAGCCTTAACGTTTATTCCCTATATTTTTTTTTGCCTGTGTTGCTTGTGTTGATACTAAGACGGGCCTTGCTGTAGCCTGTTAAGTCATCTTCAAACATAGTGTACTTGCCGACCCTTCTAAATAATTCATCAATCGTCTTTGGTGGCTTTTTGGAAAGAAACTAAAAAAATGGGATCTCTGGCATAATGCTACACTTGAAGGCTTGTAGCAAAGCATCCATACTGCATGTTTCTACTTAGAGCATTGCTTGGTTAAACCTGTGCATGAATTGGTGTAAAGTCTCACTTTTTGTTTTCTTTGGATTCTGAAGGCTGCTGATATTGAACTTCTACCATGTTGAGCACAAATAATGAGCTACAAAGACTTCTGACATCTCCCTAAAGGAGTGAACAAAATTAGGGAGAAGTCGGTGGAACTAGGCTAGGGCAGCGCCTTGGAAACGAGTCGGGAAGACTTTACATAGAAGCTCATTATTGTCGATATCAAGCATCATCATTTGCTGATAATGCATCATGTAATCAAATAGGTCATACATTCTATCGTATATGATGAACTTAGGAATGGTATACCCTCTTGGGGGTTCATACATCAAAATATGATGGGGGAATGATGTTGTCATCATATCATTTAAGCGACAAACTGTGGCTCCTAGAGGCAATTCGTTCAGTTGCCCATGTGGGAGCCAATCTGTTGAACACAAGGATTGAGCTAGCCTTCTTAAGGCCAGCACATGGGGTAACCTCATTTGTTGTTAACTACCAGGATTTGAATATGATGGGGACAAGGGTCCCCGTCGGGAGGTACTATCTACCTCATCAACACCTTCAGTGACCAACATTCTTGAAATCTTGAGGTCAGATGGGTGACATCTCCCATGTGAGCTTAAAATGGTGTGGGGACCTTGACCAAAGGAAATTGCACGATCTAAATGTTCTATCACATCATTATTGTCCTAATGGCATAAGTGATCAAGATTACTTGTTGATTGATGTAGCACTTGAATTCAAGCACACTAATCTTCGAGTTATGCCCCCAACA
Source organism: Vitis riparia (assembly GCF_004353265.1). NCBI lineage: Eukaryota > Viridiplantae > Streptophyta > Magnoliopsida > Vitales > Vitaceae > Vitis > Vitis riparia. The sequence goes on along the minus strand of NW_023269681.1, from coordinate 186,781 downwards.
AGGCATTCACTTGCCTTAGCAACTCTATTTGGGCAATGATGGATTCAATTCTTCTCTCCTACTCCGCTTGACATTTTTCAAAATCCTTAGGAATAATCTTTGATGTGGTGGCCCTTCGAGGAGCTGTTGTACTAATTGAATCCTATGGTTAACTATCTTCCATTGCGAAGCTTCCAACTCCAAACAAAAAACGGGGTTCTACCTTTAGCTTAAAGTAAAAATGTTACTTTAATATAGAACTTTCCCATATACGACGCCACTTGTTGGAACTGAGAATTTCTTGAGCAATAGTTCTCTTCTCGTTGCGCGCTTTCTTATACCTACCACATAAGGCTCGCTCAGTTTTACCCCAAGATCACCTCTGATTATTGAGTTAGTTGGGGTTTTCTAGAAAAGATAATATTTTTAGTGTTGCTATTTCTTTTCTTTTTTTTTCCTGGACTTACCAGTTGCATTCATATACCTTTCAGCTATTGATAGGTGTGGAGATCGCGGGAACACTTTTTGGCCACTTCAAGCAGTTACTGCCTCAAGTGTTAACTGCCTCCACTACTCCTCGTGGGTTGTTCTCCCATGTTCTATTTCCCACTTTACCTGTTAGGCTATTTAAGTTAGTTGGGCCATTAGGCTAGTTAGGCTTTTAATCCTAGCCCTAACTGGCCTAACTTAGCGAATAGTTTTTGGGAGGCCCGTTATCCCCATTTATGAGGGGTGTCCACATTTTTGTAAAATTTAAACAACTAATTAAGCAACTTTCTAAAATGACCAAATGAAAATATTTGAAAAAAAAAACAAACATTCCTTTTTAGTGTTCTTCCAATTCAAAAATATTAAATATATTTTATTCCATAATAGAAGATTAATTAGATTGAAAATATAAAATAAGATCCATGCCTTAATAATTTTTTGAGAAAATAAAAAACCTTAACTCATTCACAAGCCAAAAAGCACCATTACCATTATAAATTATCCACATTATCAAATAAAGATGTGATTTAAGCAAGTTGGCCCAACCCAACCTCAAATATAATCTAATTAACTTTTAGGTGGACTTGAACAATTATTTTTAAGATTTGGGTTTGGTTAGAGTTATATTTTCTCAACTTGAACTTAATTTGGTTTTGGCTTGGGCTAAGATTTGGACGAATTGAGCATAATTTGAACCCACTTTAATATTTAATGATACTTATTATTTATATTTATCTTATATAATAATATTCATTCTATTTGTTTTTTTTATATTCTTTTGAAAAATTAAATTATAATTATATTATACTAGTTGACTTTGTTGTATACATAAATTTATTTCATTTTTTTTTTGTTATTAATTTGAAATATTGTCTTATTTACTATTTAAATTTTGATATGGATATATAGAGATATTTTTTTGAGAAAAAAAAACATTGTAGGTGAATTCAATTCAACATCGCCTTACACAACTCAATTCTGACCTACCCAACCTACCTTATATAAGCATAACTTGACCAAACCAAGCTTAATCTCTAGCGGGATAATAAGACATTTCAATGCTGTGGACCTCATAAAAAATAAACCTAGTCAAGAATTTTTCATTATCTATATGACTAATCTCTAATATTAGCTTAGATGAGGAAGTAATATCATGAGAAGATCAAACCGCAATGACTCAATCATTATGGATAAACTCCATCTTTTGATGAAAAGAAAATGGTATGGCGCTAGTCTTATGGATCTATCATTAGCCTAATAGTAGGTTGATGGATATGGATACCTTCAAAACATGAAATAGAGTTGAAAATATAATTGCCTTGACTTGGATGTCTAGCATCAATGTCCCCATAACATCTTGTGGACCCCGTATTTCTGCACATGTGCTTCCACTCATAGCGAACTTGCTTTTTATTTGAAAAAAAGTTTATTTTTTTAGAAAATGACTTGGAGTCGCCACTTGTTTTTGTTTTATTTTTTTAGGGAAAACAAAATAAGAAAGAAAACCCTAAGTGTGACTCCTTATTTGGAAAAGATGGTCTATGAAAAACCAAATCTAGGCTCGGGAGTCAGGTTACTTATCCGAAAGGTATGGTAAAAACCGTAGCACCCCTCTAAACCCCTAAAATGGATCTCTACTAAGCAAAATGAAGCAAGTATGGCAATTGGTAAGGAAATCAATGGATACCCTAAATGATCATACACTGGAAGCTAAAACATGCATGGAGAACGGTCAAAGTGAGAGTGAGTGCGTACCTTAGTAGCAAACGATGACGCGTTATCATGAAATAGGGTGAGTGAACTAATACAAAATAATCGCATGTATCACAAAGTAAATCACAGTCAACCAATGTTCAATCACAGATGTTAGGCCCCACCAATGCTCGAATTATTTTTGCACAAATTAATTCCATGAATTCCGTTACTTGAAATTATGAAATTTATTCGTGCTTATTAAAAAAACGTGAAAATCGAAAAATTATTAAAAGTCAAGGAAGTTTGTAGAAAATGCTTGCCGGAAGGAAAAATGGCAGCAAAATTTATTAAAATTTGACTTTTGTTAAAATTACATTTTGGGTGACCTAAAACTCTAAGGAAGAATGAGAAATCGTTGAATTAAAATTATATGAAAATCGGATTTTTCACAAATGAGTTTTGAAGGCAAAGAAAATAAGCATGCAGGCTTTGAAAATGGGCCTAGGAGGGTATCCATGCAAACTGAAATCATGCACATGGACTTGGGGTCCAAAATGTTGAGCTGCATTAATAGCAAACGTCTCTAGTAGACCAATCCCATTATTCTGGTGAAGACCCAATATCAGGAGAACATTATTGCTTCCACCTATACTTTAGAAGACTCATTTTTAGTGCATTAAGATGAGGCGCCTTGAACACTTTGAGCAGAGGTGGATGGATTTTCAAACACAAGTGGATCTACAAAAGGTAAATAATCACTCTACTATCTGGTATTTAGGATACTATCAAGCATCGGCTTCAAATATGACTTTAATTGCGGCTTCTAGAGTTAATGATCTAATGCCCAGGCCTTCATTTTATAGTTTCGTGTGAATAAATTTGACTTAGATGATTTTGCATTTGGTTAGTGACCTAGGCCTCCTAACCTTGATGCTTCGTTGTGATGGACTGCTCCATCAGATACTTGCCAGTATAGAAGCTTGCTGAATCCCAAGCATAAAAAACAATAGTCAAATATGCTTCAGAGCAAGGACTTTATGTCACTTCACCTTCATTTTTCCCATCCTCTTTCTCTGAAATTTTCATTCTCATGGAAGAAATTGCTTTTTCTGCAGCACTCGTAGCTATTTTGACAATATCACCATCTTCGGCAGCCACTCGCTTCTCATGACCCATTACAACAATGGCTTCGAGTTTGGAATGAAGTAATCAACGACATCATTGAGTGTAATGTCACTAATGGGTATGAGGAATGGGTTAGGTTAATGGAAGTAGCACTCCCGGAGGTGGGTCACCTCTATAGAGGGACACGTCGGAATAATTCTGGCCGTTGTCGAGGCTAATGAAGGCAGGGAAGTCACGATCTAAGATTCCGACGCCGACTGTGGTGATCCATGGTGCGACGTTTGATAAACTGTAAAGACTGGAGTCTGAATTTCCGGCTGAATAGGACACGATAATGCCCTTTTTCACTGTACATCCTCCATTGTCTTTCTTAGTCATTACTGCACGTCTTCATTCTGAACTGAGACTCTCTTTTCCTTGGGTTCCAGTTTAATGCTGGTTTTCTTCTAAGCCTGGAGGCCACACTGCCATTAGACATGTTGAAGTAGATCAAAAGCCTCTCATTTGAGGTGGCACAATAGTTAATCAGCCGAGGCAAACTTCAGTGAACTGCCAAGCTAATCATCTCCAACTTAGTCCCGAACTATGATTCTCCAATAGTTCCTATCACATCTTTAAGTCGTTTCATTGCCACCATAGTCCCATCTCCTAGCTTACCTCTATATACATTACCAAAACCTCCTCTACCAAGTATGTTTTTATCTGGATAAAGTAGAAGGGCAAGCTTTCGGTATTGCTTTGATGACAACTTCATCAGCCACTTGTTCAACTTGAAGGATTCCATACCAGTCCATCTCAGTCCCATACATCTTGTTTCAAGCAGAACAGTGAACATCACATACAATTAGCAGCTGGAAAATGGGTCTCAAGCTCAGAAAAAAGTTGTTGAGCCCTTTGTGCTATCTTTTGGCCTTCTATGAAGTCATCGCTGTGCATTTTCTTTTTTATAATTACTTAGGCCCTCAAGGCTTCTTCCTTGTTATAGTCCATGTGAGATTCAAAAATCAAATATCATGCACAACCAAAGAAGCAACAAGATACATCTGCAAGTGTTTCACACATCATCCAAAATCTTCATTCATTCATCCTTTGCTTTGGCCGACGAAGCTCCACTAAGTTTCCCCATGTGAATCTCACTCTCTTCAGTGTCCGTCATAATTGCAACAGCAAAGCCCTGAAAAGGCTCCCCTCCAACAAGACTGGCTAGGTATTCAGTTGCTCTACTTCATTCTCCTAAGCTTACATCAAAATCCCAGCAAACCCAATCCTTTGCTCAACTGATCCTCTCAACTTTTCACCCTCATGCTCTCTCAAATTTTCTCTCATCCCTTTCAACAATCTTCCTCTCTAAGCTAGCACTTCCTTTCCTCTGGTTTTCTCTTCTTCTTTTTCTCTTTCTTAGTTAGTTCTTCCCCTTAACTCAAAAACTCAAAGTATCTCTCTATATCCTCCTCTCCAAGCTACTACTATACAGCCTCCCCTCAAGCTCCCTTCATGCTCTGTTTTTCTCCTCCAGCTTCTTTCTCTACAAAACCTCTTTCTTCTCCAGCTACTTTTCTTTATCTCAAAAATGGCTTTTCTCCTAGTCTCCCCAATCATCTATGCTCTCTCAAAATTTTCTACTCTCTCCTATGAAAACTCTTTTTCTTCAGCTCCTTCCTTCTGTAAAAACTCTCTCCTATGCTACCAAGGCTGCTCACTCTCTCATATCTTGCTCCCCAAGCTATCCCTACGCTCCAACAACAACCACACCCCTCCATAACGCCCTGCAGAATACTCAAAACGGCCTTTAGAATATCCTTGCCACGAGTCACCCGCTGATTGTCTCGAGAAAAGATCACTGCCAATCCACTGTCTCATACATGTGTCATCAAAATAACAAAAAATGTGGTAAAAAAAAAATATGGTCCAAAATACCAAAAACCCATACTAAAATGAGGGTCTACAAATATGCCCCTCTTTGGTATAGATCACGAGTGTAATGAATGGAATGAAGTGAACTGTACTAAAGAATAGAAAAGATCCTGAATTTTGGTCTAAACACAATAACACGATAAGCTCAAGATCAAGGACACTTACTAGGGAGGGGAGACTCTAGAAAAAAAAAATGTGGACAATGTAAGGGGTGTATATGCAATGAATAGCATTGGATTGTGATACAGTGAATAGTATAAAGATGACTAAGACAAGGAGTGATCAACACACGGAAAAATAACTCAAATGAAGGATAAGGTGTGGCTCAAGGCTAAATAGACTCAACTAGGTAGACGAGGCTCGAAGTTGAATAAGACTCAACTCAACTGACAAGACAATGACCAATCGATATAGGTGTGGTCCTAAAACTCTAACTAAATTGACAAGATGAATGACCGATCGATATAGGTGCGGTCCCGACTCGAACTGACACGATGAATGAATGATCGATCGATATAGGAGTGGTCCCAACTCAAACTGAACACAAACTGATAGGAAGATGGCCGATCGATATAGGTACAACCTCGAAAACACAAACTCAAACAAATAAGACAATGACCGATTGATATAGGTGCGACCCCAAAAATGCAAACTCAAACTAACATGGAAGATGACTGATCGATATAGGTGCGGTCTCGAAAACTCAAACTGAACTAACATGAAGAATGACCGATAGATATAGGTGCGGTCCCAAAAACTCGAACTAAACGCAAACTGACAGGAAGATGGCCGATCAATATAGGTGCAATTTCAAAAACTCAAACTGAACTCAAACTGATAAGATGAATGAATGATCGATCGATATAGGTGCAGCCCCAAAAAAACTCAAACTCAAACTAACAAGAAAATAATTGATCGATATAGGTGCGGTCCTGAAAAAACTCAAACTCAAATTGACAAGACGATGATCGATCGATATAAGTGCGGTCCCAAAAACTCAAACTGAAGTCAAACTTGCATAGAAGATGACCGATCGCTATAGGTACGATCCTAAACTCAAATTGAACTCACACTGACATAGAAGATGACCGATCGATATAGGTGCGGTCCCAAAAAACTCAAACTGAACTAACAAGACGAATGACAGATCGATATAGGTACGACCCCAAAAACTCAAACTCAAATTGATAGGAAGAATGACCAATCAATATAGGTGTGGTTCTGAAAAACTCAAACTTTACTAATAAGGTGAATGATCGATCGATATAGGTGTGGTCTAGAAAAACTCAAATTCAAACTGACAAGACGATGACCGATCGATATAGGTGTGGTCTTGAAAAACTCAAACTCAAACTGACAAGGTGATGACCGATCGATATAGATACGATCCCAACTTGAACTAAACACAAACTGATAGGACGATGGCCGATCAATATAGGTGTGGCCTCCAAAACTCAAATTGACATGAAAAGTACCAATCAATATAGGTACAACCCTAAAACTTGAACTAAACACAAACTGACAAGAAGATGGCAGATTAATATAGGTGCGACCCCAAAAACTGAACTGACATGATGAATGACCGATCGATATGGGTGCGGCCCAACTCAAACTAAACACAAACTGCTAAGAAGACTGTTGATTGATATAGGTGTGAACCCTAAACACTAACTGAATTGACAAGATAAATGATCGATCAATATAGGTGCAGTCTCAAAAAAACTAAAATTGACAAGGTGATGACTGATCGATATAGGTGTGGTCCCAAAAAACTCAAACTAAAACTGACAAGACGATGACTGATCGAGTTTTGGGTCAAAATGGCCCTTTAAAAAAAAAATTGTAACATCTAACCACTCTTTCAACCTTATGTTCAAATTGGCCTCTTTGGTCCCATGTAAGCATCATGTCATTAAAAATATTTTTTTTCGTCATTTTAGTTAAAGCCGTAGTTGGCAACTACGGCTTCATTTTTGAACTAAAGCCGCAGTTGGCAACTGTGGCTTTAGTTAATTTTTTTTAATTTAAAATTTAATTAAAAATTATTAAATTACAATTTATGATTGAAATTTAAAAATATTCTTAAATAATAAATTATTTATATTTAAATTTAAAAATGTAGTATTACTTCAACAAACATAAATTGATAAATAGAAGATATTATAAATGAATATTTTATTTATTAATAAATTAATAATCTTAAAAAAATAAACTTATATAACATATAAATAATATATAAAATTGTATAATTTATTAATTTAAGATATTTAATTTGTTGTTTTTTAAGATATTAATTTATTTGTATTATGATAAATTTATCTTTATCGAAATAATAGTATACTTTTAAGCCGCAATTGATAATTGAGATTTCAATTATAATTTTTTTTTACTTTCAAATTTAATTAAAAAATATTAAATTACAATTTATGATTGAAATTTAAAAAATATACTTAAATAATAAATTATTTATATTTAAACTTAAATTATTTATAAGAACATCTTCATGTTTAAATATAAATAATTTATTATTTAAGTATATTTTTTAAATTTCAATCATAAATTGTAATTTAATAGTTTTTAATTAAATTTGAAAGTAAAAAAAAATTATAATTGAAATCTCAGTTATCAATTGCGGCTTAAAAGTATACTATTATTTCGATAAAGATAAATTTATCATAATACAAATAAATTAATATCTTAAAAAATAATAAATTAAATATCTTAAATTAATAAATTATACAATTTTATATATTATTTATATATTATATAAGTTTATTATTTTAAGATTATTAATTTATTAATAAATAAAATATTCATTTATAATATCTTCTATTTATCAATTTATGTTTGTTGAAGTAATACTACATTTTTAAATTTAAATATAAATAATTTATTATTTAAATATATTTTTAAATTTCAATCATAAATTGTAATTTAATAATTTTTAATTAAAAAAATTAACTAAAGCCGCAGTTGCCAACTGCGGCTTTAGTTCAAAAATGAAGCCGCAATTGCTAACTACGGTTTAGTTCAAAATAAAGTCGTAGTTGCCAACTGCGACTTTAGTTCAAAAATGAAGCCGCAGTTGCCAACTACGGCTTTAACTAAAATGATGAAAAAAATATATATTTTTAATGACATGGTGCCTACATGGCACTAAAGAGACCAATTTGAACATAAGTTTGAAAGAGTGATCAGATGTTACAATTTTTTTTTAAAAAAGGGTCATTTTGACCCAAAACTCTGAGCGATCAATATAGGTGCGGTCCCAACTCGAAAACTCAAACTGAACTTAAACTGACATGGAAAATGACTGATCGATATAGGTGTAGTCCTAAAAACTCAAACTAAACACAAATTGATAGGAAGATGACCGATCAATATAAGTGCAGTCCCTAAAAACTAAACATGAACTGATAGGAATATAGCCGATCGATATAGGTGCGGCCCCAAAATTTGAACTGACTAGACAATGACTGATCAATATAGGTGAGGTCCCAACTCAAACTGAACACAGACTGACAGGAAGGTGGTCGATCAATATAGGTGTGATCCTAAAACTCTAGTTGAAATGACAAGATGAATGATCGATCGATATAGGTGCGGTTCTAACTTGAACATAACACAAACTGATAGGAAGATAACTGATCGATATAGGTGCGGTCCTGAAAAACTAAACATGAATTGGCAGGAAGATGGCCGATCGATATAGGTACGACCCCAAAATTCGAACTGACTAGACAATGACCGATCAATATAGGTGCGGTCCTAACTCAAATTGAACACAGATTGACAAGAAGGTGGCCGATCAATATAGGTGCGGCCTAAAAAACGCAAACTCAAACTGACATGAAAGATGACTGATCGATATAGGTGCGGTCCCGAAAACTCAAACTGATAAGAAGAATGACCGATCGATATAGGCGCGGTCCCAAAAACTCAAACTGAACTGATAAGATGAATGACCAATCGATATAGGTGTGGTCCCAAAAAACTCAAACTGAACTGACAAGATGAATGACCGATCGATATAGGTGTGGTCCCAACTCAAAAACTCAAACTTAAACTGACAAGACATTGACCGATTGATATAGGTGCGGTCCCAACTCAAACTGAACACAAACTAACATGGAAAATGACCGATCGATATATGTGCGGTCCCAACTTAAAAACTCAAACTTAAACTGACAAGGCAATTGACATGAAGATGACCGATCGATATAGGTGTGGTCCCAAAAAATTGAACATGAACCGATAAGAAGATGGCCGATCGATATAGGTGTGGCCCTAAAATTCAAATTGACTAGACAATGATCGATCAATATAGGTGCGGTCCCAACTTAAACTGAACACAGACTGATAGGAAGGTGGCCGATCAATATAGGTGCGGCCCCAAAACTCTAACTGAACTAACAAGATGAATGACCGATCGATATAGGTGCAATCCCAACTCGAACAGAGCACAAATTGATAGGAAGATAGTAGATCGATATGGGTGTGACCCCAAAACTCGAACTTAAATTGACAAGACAATGACTGATCGATAAAGGTGCAATTCTAACTCGAACAGAACACAAACTGATAGGAAGATAGTCGATCGATATAGGTTCGGCCCTAGTATGCAACTCACAGGGGTCAACAACTAGATCAAAAGGTAATGAATCCTGTGAAAGGTCCGATAATCCTAGGAAATGAGGATATGCCTTAGTATGCAACTCGTAGGGGTCAACAAATATATAAAAAAAAAATGAAAGTCTATTGAAAGGTCTGGTGCTCTCTAAGAAGGAGGTATGCCCCAATAAGTAATGATGAACAAATTGAGATATACAATGCCTCAAAACTACTATGCTCTGAAATATGCTCATCCATCATGTAATGAAAATGTCCAACCTCAAATAGGTAATGCCAAACAGGACCATGTATCATGATACCATGCTGACAAAACAAAACTAACTGATGAATAAAACAATAATGACCAATACTCAAAATGTAAAGAGCAAGCAAATCAACACTTAGCATGCCTACTATAAAAGAGAAAACATCGCCACTAATAAATCAACAATCTGTCAGGCCTTTTCATCATGGAAGATATTGAACCTAAAGTCCAAAAGATGTATGAAAGCACAACCAAAGTGATCGAGGACTGATCTACATCTCTCCTAATTGAGAGAGGAGTGTGAGGTCATGTGTCACGGTGAGATGTGTGGGATAAAAAAAGGTGATGATCAGGCTCTAGTATGATAAAAGGCATGAAAGTATCAAGGGTGAAATGTTTAAGTATGAAATGAAAGGTATGTAAGTATCAGAGATCATCCAAGCATGCCAAGAAGACTAAACCAAGGTATCAATAGCTCCATAATATATCAAAAGCAATAATCACAAACAGAAAGTCAAGTCTTGATGTCAAAACATCCAACTAGGTGGCTATTCTCCAGTATGCAATGAGGACAACATGAAACAATCCAATGATCTCCATATCACTCATCAGATGCTCTAACGTAAAGAATCAATCTGATCTCCCTCTAAAAGATGGATATGCCCCAATGTAAAGGATCCAATAAGGTGGTTATACTCCAATGAAAAATGCTCTCCATCCTGGCTATGTCCCAGTATAAAGTAGTGTATCCGAGTCAACAACTGCTGAGGAACATCATGCCTAGTATATGTCAACAAATCAATCAATCTCTACTCCTGGTGCCAAAAATGGAAACATCTCAACATAATCCATATGAATTAGAATCCTCAGGCTCTATGAATGTGAATGAAGTGGCTATGCTCCAATATAAACCATCTGAAGTGTCTATACTCCAAGATAAATCAAATTCCATCGCCAATGAGAGGGCTATGTCTCAGCATGTGTCATCATAATAAGGTCAATCTCATATCTCAATGTTGAAAACGAAAATACCAATATAAACTCAACAAACCTTAATCACCCCATGCTCCACAAAAGAATAGAGTGGTTGTGTCCACCATGCACAATCTCTATAGCAACCGTGTCTCAAAATAAACCATCATCTCAAAAATCGACCATCAATGAGTGAAATGTGTCCCAATGCAGAATATCGAGTAGAGTGATTGCATCTCCAATAAAAGTGCTCCCTGAAATGGCTATGCCCCAGTGTAAGGTCATCCCACAACTACTAATCCATCATAATCCAAGTGAAGAAGCGAACTGACTATGCCCCAGTGTAGAGCGTCATCCTAATAAGAAATTGTCATCGATTTGCGAGGTACGCCTCAGTGTAGATCACATCACCTCCGAAAATCCATAACTGATAAGAGAGGTATGCCCCAGTGTAAATCATATCATAGCTCCTCATCCATCATGCTCTAAGAAATAATCTCCAACCAATCTCAAGTATTGCCCACATGCGAGCTGTCAAACATAATGTGAAGTCATGGCCTTAGGGTGGTCTTAAGACATGGGACATAACGCAGGCTAAGGTAATAAGGTGAAAGAAATGAAAGGAAACTAGGCTTAAAGATCCCAGTGATATAATCCTCATACCCTCATGCATGAGTGTAATGCGTAGAAAACGTCATGAATCATAGACCTAAGGATCCCCACACGAAAAGTGATGATAAAGGAATGGACACATCAAATAAGCAAGAATAAAGTGTGGATGCTAAACCCAAGTCAAACATCAAACAGGATGAGAAAAGAAAAAAATCAGATGAGGCAAAGTGAAATGGAGGAATAAAATAAAGGTAGAAGAATGCAAATAGATAGAAAAATGAGTGATGGTCAACCTGTATCAAAGCATGGAAATAAATCACATAAAAATGGACGTAATGATGGATAGAGCCAGGATCCAAAGATACTAAAGAAAGGTTGCTCGTCTCTCTCACAAAAATCGAATGAGCAACTCATACTCTCACCCAAAATATATACCAAGATAGAATCTCAGAAAGTAGCTCTCATACGAACTTTATATAACACATAGACTCAATAAAGCAAACTGGCACGTCCATACACATGCCTAATTGAAAATGATACAATGAAGAATGCACTATTTTTTTTTTATTTTCTTTTTTGCGCATACTCTGATCAATAAGGAATGATCTCCTATGAAATACATAGCCAAATGAATAAACTCTCCCCATGTACGGATGTAACATGAATCCTCACTGACAAGACAACCTATCAAAATAAGATCTTTGAACTACTACCCATGAGGTGAAATAGAGGGAAAATAGATGATTGCCCTCCATGTAGCAATGTGTGGGAGACCATCACTCAAGGTGAAAGAAGGATAGCATCGTGTAGGCAATGATGAGGGAGAATAAAGAAGATGAATATAACAAGTGGTGATATGTGATGTTAGAAAAAGTGGTGAGGATGATGTCAAAGTGGAAAATATCACAAAGAAGAGTGAAAGATGAGGCTTGAATATATATGTCACGTCTATAACTCATGAAAAATCTAATCAAAACATGCAAGCACTATAGGGTCCCCAAATCAGTGTAATAGGTAAATGAGGTGATGAGAGAAAAGGCTATGGTGCTTATGTGAGGCTCAATGGGCTAGCAACGGGTAACTCTATATGTAAAGGTGATAAGGTAAATGGCCTCATGAAATGATGGCCTCCCATCCTTCAACCACTGCCTCGAACATCGTGCTTTCAAGATCTCATATGGCTAATACTAAAGACGGGCATCCATCCAACATAGTCATGTCAACCTCTTTGAAATCGTGTGAAAGCTCCTACTGATGATATGTGATTATCATCAATGTCCTCTAATAATCATCTCATTCTATCATCATAAGCCACTCACCATCGTCTCATAAAATTAGCATCTATAGTCGTCCCAACTCTCTGAATTCATGTACAACGACTCAGATCTAAATGCTCCATGACAACCCCTCTGCCTCAATAATACCATCAAGCAATCAAACCACTCTCTCATCGTGATCCATCTGTCATCATGCAAAGCTCACCTCAGGTCTAGCCATCTCAAACTCTACTTGGTCAGATCAAGGAAATGATGGAAATAATAGGCAATGGTACTGTACTATGCTAAGACGAACAAATATGGTAAGGTCGTATAGTGGTACCAAATGGTGGTGTCATGTCAAACTTAAAATGGGTAGGTCATCAAGTCTACAAAGTTAGGGTATGGATATGGATTTGGTACAACTCTGATCAGAAGGTGAAATGGGTCACGGTCTCAAACTCTCTAGGTTGATATCCTAATCCTAGGTCAATAGTCTCAATATCCTCCATGATGAGTCAGGCCCAAGTGATCATGATGTATGAGTGAAAAGATGTCTCATATTGAAAGCATAACACACATCAAAACAAGATGTGTAAAGCACACTCATGAGAAAGAGAAGAACACATACTCAGAATAAAAGATCATATCACTAAATGAACCAATGAGTGCATTATGTGTGAAGCGATAAAGGACTACAAACGATTGGACTCTCAACATGACCTATAAACAATGAATCTGAACCAAACTGGACTCAACAAAACAAAAATAACTTTGATGAACTAAAACCTGGACTCAAAAAACTGAAAATGACTCTAATGACGACCATAATCAAAAGAAAAAATTGCTTTGAGCTAAACTGTTGCAAAGTGATGTACCCATGTCGACTGAACCAAGTCCTTAACCCGGAATATCCCAAAATACCATATGACCAGCAATATCCAAATCAATCTATTGAAGACTAGGAGGAGGAGGAACTGCATGTGAAGAATGTGTAGGTAGGGGATTGGTGGACACACTTGGCCCAGACAAGTTAACCAACCCTCAATCAATCAAGTCCTATATCGCATGATGGAGTGCCGCACAACGCTTGGTATCATGCCCTTGAATCTGATGATACAAGAAATGCTCATGTGAGTGGAAATGAGGAGGAATAGGATGTGGCAAAGTGCGTGGAGCCAAATGAACCATCAAACCAGTATCTCTGAGCTTCTCAAAAGCTCTAGTCAAAGTCATGCCCAATGAAGTGAACTATCTCGCGGCCTTTGTGCATATGGTCTAGATAGGGGGTGAGTAGTGCCTCTCGAATGTGGCGGTCAAGGCTGCATGCTAGTTTGAGCAACGTAAGGTTATTGAACATAAACCGGTTAATACTGATACTGTGGATGAGAGAAATGAGCTCTAACTGTAGGAGGCCTATAAGATGAGTGATGTACGGGCTTCTAATGCTGATAGCTAATAGTGCCAACCTTTCTAGACCTACTAGATGATCCAACAGGCTTCTTCCCCTTACTGTCATAGGAAGGAGCAGTATCTATCCATAATCCTCCTCAACACTAAAAGCTACATGAACCAGACTCTTAAGATCCTGAAATGGAATGCCCACAAGATGCCTAGTGATTATTACTCAAAAAGTGTTATTTTGTAGCTTGTAATTAACTCTTTTAAACCCTTTTAAGTAGTAGTTATTACTTTTTAACTCAATTGGCATATTAAGTACCTTTGCAATTGTTTATAATCAAATTGTGTTAAGTTTTGGTGTTTTTGATACCTTTTTTATCACCAAAGCAATTCAAGATTGAGGAGAGTTCTATATAATCCATGGCAAAGTAATTGGAAGCTCATTTACATGAAGAACCCAATCTTTGAAGCTTTATAATCCTTTTCCAAAAGTAAATCATGAATGCAAGGAGGGAAAACAAAGAGAGAAATCTAACATGAAGAATTCAAGAGGACAGAAACTGTTGGACACATTTAGAGCACTTCCTGGAGGGCATTTCATGCATACTATATTTTGTTTCGAAGCTTAGGAAGTCAAGAATCCAACGCTTCAAATGGTGCATGAATCGGAGTTGAAATGAAGGAGTTAGAGCCATTGGAAGCCAATCACACCAAGTTGAAAGTTGAAATCAGCCTTTGGCTGCGAAGTGGAGACTTTCAACTTGCGAAATTTCGCAGCCCATCTTGCATGCCTGCGAAATCTACCTGAGTGCTTCCAGATATTTGTGACCGACTCTTTTAGATTTTTTCTTCAGATATTTTTTGTTTAAATTCCTATTTTCTCCTTGTAATCCACCAATCATAGGATTCCTTAGTTAATAAGTAAGAACAAAGGGTGAATAACCTCCTATATATAGTTTGTAATTTTCTATACACATATATCTTGGGAACTTGTTCTCAGAGACAAAACTTTTTGTATAGTTTTGAAGGAAGTAATACACAGAGCTTTGCTCTACCTTACCTACTCACTTTGATTGTATTTTTCTTACTAGCCAAACAAACTCTGAGGAGGTTTCCTCAGAGAATGAGTGGCTAGACTTTTTGTCTCTAGGACTTAAAGGAGCTGGGTAAGGTGCCGAATGCAAAATTTGGAAGTTTTGTTGTTTCAACTTTTAATGAAGAGAAAGTGTGACCCGTTAATGGTTTCTATGTTTTTAGTTAACTTAAAACGCCTTTAAATCACCTGGGCCAACACTTGGTAAGGCAAGTGATCTCCGTCCATTGAGATGCACTAGTTTATCTCTTGCGAGCCTTTGGGAGGTGGTTTGAAGGTAGGATTTTCTAGAATTGCCAACACTTGGTAAGCTTTTGGACTCTAAGGAGACATCCATTAGTTATGTCTTGCGAGCTTGAGAAAGGAAATCCAAGGTTAAAGATCACCTTGAATGGAAAATGATAGGTGAGAGGCACGAGCCATTGCAAGATGAATCAATGAGAGGGATTTAGTGTTTAAATCCTTAAAAAGGAAGCATCTGTACCACATCGGTTAGAGAAATAACTATATGTTAATTCTCTAATGCGAGGAAAAGATTCAAGTGACCAAAACTCTGTTTTTTGTATTAGGAGCCTGACCCCAGTGATCCTAAAACTCCAAGAAACGTTTTCTTTATAAGTAATTCCCATTACTTTATTTTTTGTTAGCTTAAAACCAATCCTTTTTAAACCAAAGTTTATGTTTTTTTTTTAAGCTAACCTTGAAATGAAAAAGCATCAATTCAACTTTGAATTATTATCAGTTGTAAGTTGAAAACCCTTCCCAGTGAACAATCCTAGAGCCACTATGCTATGCTAGCTGAGGCTATCCTAGTACATGGTGTAATAGGTTATAAATTTTGTTGATTACTCCTGTCTGAGGACAAAATCAAGGTACACCAGTTGGGCACGGAATCACCTAGTAAACCTCGGCTATAGGTTCCGAAGAACCATGTCAATCTGATCCTGCTTCTTAGGTCGGTCTATCATACTAGCCATTTTTACCTTCCAACGACTGATAAATGAAGAAATAGACTCGTCTAGCCTTTGTTTGGTGGCCTCCAACTTGATTACTACTCAAAAAGTGCTATTTGATAGCTTGTAATTAACTCTTTTAAACACTTTTGAGTAGTAGTTATTGCCTTTTAACCCAATTAACATGTTAAGGACCCTTGCAATCAATTCTAATCAAATTGTGTTAAGTTTTGGTGTTTTGATAGCTTTTTGATCACCAAAGCAATCCGAGATTGAGGAGAGTTATTTGGAATCCATGGCAAAGCAATGGAAAGCTCAAATTCATGAAGAACCAAGCTTTGGAGCTCCATATCCCTTTGCCAAAGTCGTTCAAAGTATGCAAGGAGAGAAGCAGAGATGAGAAAAGCAAAGAGGAAAACAGAGGACAGCAGCTGCAGTCTTCTTTTGCACTTTTGGAGCACTTCCCGAAGTCTATTTTCTACATGCTATATACCATTTCAAAGCTCAGGAAGTCAAGAATCCAATGCTTCAAACCGTGTATGATTTGGAGCTGAAATGAGGAAGTTACAGCCATTGGAAACCGATCACTCCAAGCTGAAGGAAGATTTTGCACAGCGCTGCGAAATCACCCTTTTGTTGCGAAATGATTTCGCAGCATTTTTGCACAGTGCTATGGAATTCCTCCTGAAGTTTCATGACATGTTGGAAGCCGAACACCGCAAGCTGAAAGCCAACTTCGCAGCGCTGTGGAATCAGCCTTTTGCTGCGAAGTGATTTCGCAGCCCTTTTTGTGCATCTGCGAAATCTCGCAGACCTCATTTTCACCTGCGAAATGGTCCTTAGTGCTTCCCGATATTTGTAACCGACACTTGGAGATATTTTTCTTCAGATATTTTTGTCTAAATTTCCATTTTCTCCTTGTAACCCACCAATTATAGGATTCCTTAGTTATTAAGTTTGGAAAAGGGGTGAATAACCTCAGATATTTTGTTTTGTAATTTTCTTTATATATAGCTCTCGGGAGCTTGTTCCAGGGGTTACGACACATCCTTTGTTCAAATTTGCAAGGAAGTAAAATACAGAGCACTTGCTCTGCTTTTCATATATATTTTTGTTTTCTCATTCTTTTTCTTTCTAACCAATCAAACTCTGAGGATTTTTCCTTAGAGGATGAGAGGCTAGGCTCTTCGTCTCTTGGAGTGAAGAAAGCCGGGTAAGTTCCCTCATGCATAAATTGGAAGTTTTGTTGTTTTAGTTTTTAATGAAGAGAAAGTGTAACCCGTTAATGGTTTTTATCTTTTTAGTTAACTTAAAACGCCTTTAAATCACCTGGGCCAACACTTGGTAAGGCAAGTGATCTCCGTCCATGGAGATGCATTAGTTTACCCCTTGCGAGCCTCTGGGAGGTGACTTGAAGGTAGGATTTTCTAGAATAGCCAACACTTGGTAAGCTTTTGGACTCCAAGGAGACATCCATTAGTTATCTCTTGCGAGCTTTTGACGGGTAATCCAAGGTTAAAGATCACCTTGAATGGCAAGTGCTAGGTGAGAGGTACGAGCCATTGCAAGTTGCATCAGTGAGAGGAATTTAGTGTTTGAACCCATTAATGGGAAGCATCTGTACAACACCGGTTGGAGAAGGAACTATATGTTAATTCTCTAATGCGAGGAAAAGAAACAAGTGACCGGAACTCTCCTTTTTTACAAGGAATCTGAGCCTAGTGATCTGAAACTCCAAGAAACACTTTTCTTTGTAAGTAAAATTAGTTACTATTTTTGGTTAGTTTAAAACTGAACCTTTTTCATTCAAACATCTTTATGTTTTCTTTTAAAGCTAACCTTGAAATGAAAAGACACCAATTCGTCTTTGAACTAATATCAGTTGTGAAGTGAAAACCCATCCCAGTGAACGATCCTAGAGCCACTATGCTATAGTAGCTTTGTCTTTGCTACCCTAGTATATGGTGTAATAGGTTATAAATTTTGTTGATTACTCCCTCAATCAAGAAGCACCAGCTGGACACGAATCAGCTGAGACACCAATTAGGCATGAATCACAACTCTCATCTCGATACATCAATATCAGCATGGAAAGCGAACTGAGTCAGGAACTCATGAGCCACATCCTCCCAGGTGCGGAGTCTCGAAGGCTTAACTGAAGCAAACCATCTCTGAACTACCCCACTAAGTGATATGGAGAAGAGGGCCACCAACTATGATTCATCTATTCCATGTGGACTATGTTGTATAGTCTCAAGTGGATCTTAAGACAACCAATCCTACTATAACGCTTAATGTCTGGCATACGAAACTTGGTGGGCAAGCTTGCCATTAGTATACCATCCCTATCATCCCAAGTCAAACCTCCATCCTACAATCTGATCTGTCTCATCCTAGACTCAAGCCTCTCAACCCTAGCTTCCTGCTTGTCCAATCTAGTATCATCAGTAGTAGTAACAATGGGAGGTGGCACTACGACTGTAGATGGTGGAATAGTCTCATAATGATCTGCCAGATAGAATGGACTACCAAGTGAAGCCCTATGCTGTCTGAGATGTATGAAAAATTGTCTCATCAGTGACCATGCCAACTAGATGAGAATCCTAGCGAGAACTCTCTATCTGATCCAAGCATCTACTGACTCCTGCCATGAACTTCTGAATAGAAGCAAGTGTAAAAGCTAGCTCGTCTAACATCTCAACTGAACTGTCTGAACTCTAATGTGAATCTACTCTAATCAATCGACCTCCAACTCTTCTCCAAGAATGTGACTCCAGACTCAACCAACTCCTAAATTGACTCCTTGGAATGCAAACAAAATGGATGAAGGACATAAGATAGAACCCTAAAAGACAACCGTACAACATGTAAGCACATGGTCCTGAGGTGGCAATTCGAAATCTAGATGTATGATGAGAACTCTAGAGTCATAAAGGTGTCCATTGCGAGATGGCTACAAATGTGACTAGAGAATTCCTATCAATAATCCAAGATGAAAGATGTGTGAGAAACACACTATCACGAGATCGATACTCCATTTATAACCACACATCCTTGACTCAACCTTTAACTCAAGCTCCATAAAGAGAAAAAATGATAAGGTGATCAAGGCAAACCTCTCAAAAATGGTGTGAATGTGAAAATGTGTCTTTCACCTTTCCATAATGAAAGTATGGGCGTCGAGTCAAAAATTAAATCAATGATCAAACAAAGAATGAGGTATTGAGCTTGTGATAGGTGTACAATGTAAAAAGGTGATCAATGACATATCCCAAAGCATCGAGTAAGTGACGACAAAGTGAAAGGATGTACCAAGCCGAGAAAGGAAGACAAAAGCCTTAGGGAGAAAACATCTTAAACTCATCAAATGAGAGAAAGAATCTAATGCAACAAGGCAAGCAGTGATCTAACCAATACCCAAACTAATACTGATTTCTAAACATTCTCAATTAAAAACCAAAAGAGAAAACACTAGATCCAAGTGGTGACTAAGGCGACTTTGAAGGCTCTTAGATGCACCCACGTGTGAGGAATGAATCCTAATAAAAGGATCTAAGCTCACCCTATAAGGTCAAGGTGGCCCTAAAATGAGAAGGATGGGCTTCAAGGGTCCCTAGCAGAAGCAATCGTACCCTCTGGCGGTACACAACCTTCTGCACGCCTCTGAAGAGATGGGGTGCTTCCATTCAAGGTGGTCATCACCTCCACATGTGCACTATCTCACATCCCAGGGGGCTCCTATGGTGAAGGCTCTCCTAATGATTGGCGTATCTCACAACTCTGATCACTTATTGACGATCTAAGGTACACAATGAGTGGTGTGGGTGCATCCAAAAATCTTATGAAACTAAAAACAAAACACACTGGTCATACAAATATCCATGAAATCTAGCTTTGGGCTATACAAGTCTTCAAAGATCGGACTCAAATCAGTATCAATGTGTCGACCTCCTCCAGAATGCTCCCAAACATCGATATAGTCCATCGCTAGACCCTACCCCTAGCCTCTAGTTCGGTCAAAGAAACAAACACACACAAGGCCTCACACTTGAAAATGTAAAAACCGAAATAAAGGAAATGACCGAAACTAGAGGTTTAGAGGGAAGGGGATAGATGTGTGTCCCACATAGAGAAGCAACTCATGCAGTCACATGGAATGAGAGAATTCATGCAACAAACAGTCATGCAAAACAGGTATATATCATCCAAATTTACACACAAACTAATTAAGATAAATATCTAGCAAGGATAGCATGCTCCATAACAATCATGATAATATACAACTAAGAATCAATCATGTCAAGATGAATGAGATAAGCAACAAGAAGAATGTATATGTCAAGGTGAGCAGAGTGATCATATAACAAAGAGAGTCAATATGTGAGGATAAGTGAAAAGATCAATCAATATAATCAACATGCCAATGCCTCAAACGAATACAATAACCAAGCATGCATCAATGAAAATGATATCAAGAGCTCTCAATGTGAAATCAATAGTCAAACAAACAAAAACACAAAGAGAGATGGGTACCATCTGATCGACCAATCAAACACCATATTTGCCTCAACTTATGTTCAAGCTTGACCCTCTAGTGATCCCCAGTGGAGTCACCATTTTGTGGATCCCGCATTTCTGCTCATGCACTTCCACTCGATGGCGAACTCACTTTTTATTAGAAAAAGATTTATTTTTTAGAAAATGACTTAGAGTCGCCACTTATTTTTCTTTTATTTTTAAAGGGCAAACAAAATAAGAAAGAAAACCTAAGTGTGACTCCTTATTTGGAAAATATGGTCTATGAAAAACCAAATCTAGGCTCGGGGGTCAAGTTACTTATTGGGAAGGTACGGTAAAGACCATAGCACCCCTCTAAGCCCCTAAAATGGGTCTCTACTAAATCAAATGAAGCACGTGTGGCAATTGATTGATTAAACATGGATACCCGAAGAACATCAATCTAAAAATAATCAAATGAACAAGAGAGACAAAGAGTGTACCTCAGTAATAAGTTGATTGCTTCATGGAAAACAAAGGTTAGTAAACGAACACAAAATAATCGCATGTGTCACAAAGAAAATCAACCAAGTATGGCAATCAATCAACCAATGAGAAAATCACAAATATTGGGCCCCACCAAAGCCCCACCAAAGCCTGATTTATTTTTGCATGAATTAATTTCGTAAACTCCATCACTTGGAATTACAGAATTAAATTCATACTTATTTTTAAAACATCTAAAAATCAAAGAAGATGTGAAAAACATTTGCCAAAGAGAAAATGGCAACAAATTTAATTGCAAAATGGAATTTTTGGTGACCTAGAACTCTAAGGAAAAGTAAAAAGGTTAAAGGATTAATATTATTTAGAAACTAGACTTTAGAAAATTGAAGTTTGAAAACAAGGATGAAGAAATGAGAAAATGAGGGCAAGAATTTTTTAAAAAGTGACCCACCAAAAGGTGGCCATGCATGCCATGAAAGAGTGAGGCCCAGGGTGTCACTAAGGGTTGTACAACTAGCGTGCCCTTTCCTTTAATAGCAGCATATAATCTCGATATAAATGAAGTTTGGGGCGAATTTGGCGACTCAGAATATGAATCACAACCCATAGAGCCTTCATCATAACAAAAACCATATTCTCCATGGTTATTTTGTCTATCACAGTTATTGCTGACTTCCAGCCATACAATTTGCTTTAGATCAATCTCACATTTCTCAATGAGGGGAGCAATAGTAGTCAAACTCATAAAGAGGACATCTTCCACCTCTATACAAAATTTCAACTCTACTTGTCAGACCTCCTAGAGCATCTGAAATAACAAGAAACCCAACAGGTGATCCACTAAATCCATTAAGATCTTCAATTGATAGCTCGACACTTGTAAGAGCACCTAGAGTTCCAGATCACAAACTCTTAAACTATTCAGGTTCCAAAAAATGAGTCAAAGGATCACCAAGTGTGGCAAACATTTTCTTTATCGCCATATATGTCTCATCTTGCGTGTTCATTGGCTCATTACGCAGTGCATTCTTTCTATAGTGAAACCAACTGTGATCACTAAGTGTCTTGCTAACATATGCATGGTCAATTGTCACTCTAACAACTGATTGGACAAAATGAACAGTGTCGTGATGCTTAAACTTTTCTGAACAATTTTATTCTTTTCGAAGACCGACAGTGCATTTTCTCAATTTAGGGCGCAATCTATAACCTACTGAAAACAAACTGCACTAGAATAAAGGGCTTTTATTGAGCCTTGACTTTGGAATTTTCCTCATAATTTCCAACTAGATTGCAACTTCTTTGCCTGTCAATACCATTTTTGCTTATACACAACAAGAAACTCCACAGTTGAGGCTGTCCAATTCTCTATGGCAGTGAGTTTCATGATTGAGTAATGGGGAAGTGGAGGAGAAAGAGACACAGCAGCAAAGCTTCCAAGCGCCTCCATTCACATGGCAATTTGGTAATTTAATATGCCAAGGAACTACATCATTCTACCAGCATGCGTGGTGACTCCCAAATATTTCAAGGTGGCCATGCAAGCTAAACCTATGTGTGTGTGAGCCCGAGATGTAGCTGGTATTGCACTGTGAAGTTGGTGATTATAGTTGCCATGAATTCCCCTTCTCGTTCATCTCCAGATGTGTGATGAGAGTAAGAAAATATCCGATTTGTTGGACCTTAAACCAAACTAGATATAAGGTTGATAATATATCTTTCAGCATTACAGTGCAATGTTAACCTTTCATCGACCACGAGTAAGAAGGTAGCCAAACTTGGTTTTTCGCATTCCATCTTTTCCAAATAAGGAATCACACTTAGGGTTTTCTTTCTTATTTTGTTTGCCCTTTAAAAATAAAACAAAAATAAGTGGCGACTCCAAGTCATTTTCTAAAAAATAAATCATTTTCAAATAAAAAGTGAGTTCACCATCGAGTAGAAGCGCATAAGCATAAATACAGGGTCCATAAAATGGCGACTCCACTAGGGATCACTAGAGAGTCAAGATTGAACTTAAGTTGAGGCAAATGTGGCATTTCATTGATCGATCAAAGGGTAACCAGCTCTCTTTGTGTTTTTATTTGCTTGATTGTTTATCACACATTGAGACCTTTTGATATCATAATCATTGATGCATGCTTGGTCATCATATTCATTTGAGTCATTGGTATGTTGATTATATTGATTGAACTTTTTGCCTATCCTCACATATTGACTCTTCTTGTTGTATGATTACTCTGCTCACTTTGACTTGTATATTCTTAGTGTTGCTTATCTTTTTCATCTTTATATCTTGATTCTTTTTGCTATATACTATCTTGATCACCTCTGGGCATGCCATTTATTCTTGTTAGATATTCATCATGATTATCATATTTCTTGCTTAGTTTGTGCATGGATTTGGATGATATACCTATGCTTTGCTTAACTGCTTGTTGCATAACCTATTTTCTCTTGCATGATGCATGTGTTGCTTGTCTGTTTGGGTCTCACACCTATCCCCTTATTTCCAAGTCCCTAGTCTCGGTCGACCTAGTTTTCCTTGATCTTGTATTTGATATGAGACTTGTTGCTTTATTTGCTCTTTTATCGAGCTAGTGATTAAGAGTAGGGTTTAGTGATGGGCTATATCTATGTTTGGGAGCATTTTGGAGGTGGTCGACACATTGATAATCATTAGAGTCCAACCTTTGAAGACTTGTATAGCCCAAAGCTAGATTTCAGGATATTTGTGTGGCCAGTGTGTTTTCTTTTTAGTTTCATATTTTCGGATGCACCTTAGATCATCTATGAGTGATCAGAGTTGTGAGATGCGCTAGCCATTAGGAGAGCCTTCACCATAGGAGCCCCTTGAGATGTCGAGGTAGTGCATGTATGGAGGTGATGACCACCTTCCATGGAAGCACCCCATTTCTTCGGAGGCGTGTAGAGGGTTGCGTACCGCCGAAGGGTACGATCACTTATGCTAGAGATCCTTTAAAGCCCACCCATCTCTTTTTAGGGCCATCTTGGCCTTGTAAGATGAGCTTAGATCCTTTGATTAGGATTCCTTCCTCACATGTGGGTGCATTTAAGAGCCTTCAGAGCCACTTTAGTCACCACCTAGGTTCAGTGTTTTCTCTTTTGGTTTCCATTTGAGAGTGCTCATAGATCGGTATGAGTTTGAGTATTGGTTGGATCACCTCTTGCCTTGTTGCATTAGATTCTTTCTCCCATTTGATAAGTTTAGCGTGTTTTCTCTCTAAGGTTTTCGTCTTCCTTTCTTGGCTTGGCACATCATTTCACTTTATCGTCACTTACTTGATGCTTTGGGATATGTCCGTTGATCATGATCATTTTTTTACACTGTACATTATCACGGGCTCGGTACCTCATTCTTTATTTGATCATTGATTCAAATTTCAACTTGATGCTCATATTTTCATTACAAAAATGTGAAAGGCATGTTTTCACATTTTTCATTTTCTTCGAGAGATTCGCCTTGATCACCTTATTATTATTTTTTTTATGAAGCTCAAGTTGAAGGTTGAGTCAAGGATATGTGGTTATAGATGGAGTATTGATCTCGTGATAGCGTGTTTCTCATATATCTTTCATCTTGGATTATTGATAAGAATTCTCTAGTCACATTTGTAGCTATCTCACAGTGGACACCTTTATGGCTTTAGAGTTCTCATCATACATCTAGATTTCAGATTGCCATCTCAGGACCATGTGCTTACATGTTATACGATTGTCTTTTAAGGTTCTATCTTGTGTCTTTCATCCATTTTGTTTGCATTCCAAGGAGTCAGTTTAGGAGTTGGTTGAGTCTGGAGTCACATTCTTGGAGGAGAGTTTGAGGTTGATTGATCAGAGCAGATTCATATTAGAGTTGAGACAGTTCAATTGAGATGTCAGACCAGCTAGCTTTTACACTTGCTTCTATTCAGGAGTTCATGGCAAGAGTCGGTAGATGCTTGGATCAGATAGAGAGTTCTCTCCAAGATCCTCATCCAGTTGGCATGGTTACTGATGAGATACTTCCTCATGCATCTCAGATAACATAGACTTTTCCACCTGGGTCTTCACTTGGTATTTCATTCTATCTAGCAAATCATTATGAGACCATTCTACCAACTACTATCATAGTCCCACCTCCCATTGTTCCTACTATTAACGATACTAGATTGGCCGAGCAGGAGGCTAGGGTTAAGAGGCTTGAGTCCAGGATGAGACAAATCAAATTGTAGGATTAAGGTTTGAATTGGGATGATAGGAATGGCATATCGGCGGCTAGCTTGCCCACCAAGTTTTGTATGTCAGACATTAAGTGTTATAATGGAATTGGTTGTCCCAAGATCTACTTGAGACTATACATCACAGTCATGAGAGCACACATGATAGATGATGCACAGTTAGTTGCCATCTTCCCCATGTCACTTAGTGGGGCAGCTTAAAGATGGTTTACTTCATTTAAGCCTTCGAGACTCCGCACCTAGGATGATGTAGCTCATGAGTTCTTGATCCAGTTCACTTTCAGCATCGACATTGATGTATCTAGACGAGAGTTGGAGTCCACCAGATAGAAGCCAGATGAGTCTATTTCTTTCTTTGTTAGTCGTTGGAGGGCAAAGGTGGTTGGTATTATAGACTGGCCTAAGGAGTAGGATCAGATTGATATGGTTTTTTGGAACCTACAACCAAGGTTCGCTAGATGCCTTATGGGCATTCCATTTCAAAATCTTAAGAGTCTAGTTCATGGAACTCTCAATGTCGAGGAGGACATCGCCCGAGGATTATGGACAGATACTGCTCCTTTCCCTGACAGTAAGGGGAATTAGTCGGTTGGATCATCTAGTAGATCTGGAGAGGTTGGCACTATTAGCTATCAACATCAAAGGCCTGCACATCACTCACCTTATAGGCCTCCTATAGTCATAGCTCATTTCTTTCATCTACAGTATCTGTATTAGCCGGTTTACGTTTAGCAACCTTACATTATTCAGACTAGCATACAGCTACAACCACCACATCCGAGAGCCACTATTCACCCGCCACCTAGACCATGTGCACAGAGGCCCGCGAGACAATTCACTTTATTGAGCATGACTTTGACTACAGCTTTTGAGAAGCTCAGAGATGCTGGTTTGATTGTTCCTTTGGCACCACGTCCTTTGCCACATCCTATCCCTCCTCATTTCCACTTACATGAGCATTGCTTATATCATTAGATTCAAGGGCATGATACTGAGTGTTGTACAACACTCCATCATACGATACAAGACTTGATTGATTCAGGGTTGGTCAACTTGTCTGGGCCAAGTGTGACCACTAATCCATTGCTTACACATTCCACACATGTAGTTCTCCATCGTCCTAGTCTTTAGTAGATTGATTTGGATGTTAATGGTATTGACATGAGTATTTTGGGATATTTTGGGTTGAAAACTTGGTTCAGCCGACATGGGTACATCACTTGGCAGCAGTTCAACTCAGAGCACTTTTCATTTTTATTATGGTCATCATCAGAGTTGTTTCCATTTTGTTGAGTCCAGTTTTTAGTTCATGAAAGTTTTTTTTTTTTTTTTTTTTGTTAAGTCCAATTTGGTTCAGATTTGTTGTTTATAGTTCATGTTAAGAGTTTAGTCGTTTGTGGTCCTTTATCGCTTCACACATGATGTACTCATTGGTTCATTTAGTGATAAGATCTTTTATTCTGAGTATGTATCATTTAGCGAGATGGTTTGACCTGATGTGAGCTTTGCATGAGGATAGATGGATCATGATGAGAAAAGGGTTTGACTACTTGATGATATTGTTGAGGTAGAGGGGTTATCATGGAACATCCAGATTTGAGCCATTGTACATGACTTCAGAGAGTTGGGATAATTAGAAATGGTGATTTTATGATATGGTGGTGAGTGACATGTGATGATAGAGTGAGGTGATTGTCAGAGGACATTGATGATTATCGTAGAGTATCAATGGGAGTTTTCACACGATTTTAGAGAAGTTGATATAACTATGTCGCAGACCATGTGAGATCTTGAAAGCACGATGTTCAAAGTTTTGGTTAAATGATGGGTAGCCATCATTTCATAAGCACATTTACCTTATCACCCTTACATATAGAGTTACACGTTGCTAGCCCTTTGAGTCTCACACGAGCGTCGTAACCCTTTCTTTCATCACCTCATTTACCTATTACACTTGGTTGGGGATCCTATAGTGTTTGCATGCTTTGATTAGATACATCATGAGTTCTAGATCGGACATACATATTCAGGCCTCATCTCCTACTCTTGTGATATTTTCCACTTTGACCTCATCTCATCACTTTTTCTTACATCACATATCACCACTTGTGATATTTGTCTTCTATCTTTTATCTTATCATTGCTTACTCGACTTTATCCCTGGTTCACCTCGAGTGGTGGTTTTTCACACATCACTGCATGGAGGATTGTCACATTCTTTCCCCCCGTTCACCCCATGGGTAGTTGATTACTACTCAAAAAGTGCTATTTCATAGCTTGTAATTAATCTTTTTAAACACTTTTGAGTAGTAGTTATTGCTTTTTAACCCAATTAACATGTTAAGGCCCCTTGCAATCAATTCTAATCAAATTGTGTAAGTTTTGGTATTTTTGTTAGTATTTTGATCACCAAAGCATTATGAGATTGAGGAGAGTTATATGGAATCCTTGGCAAGCAATGGGAAGCTTAGAGGCATGAAGAATCAAAGCTTTGAAGTCCTTTGCCATAAGCAAATCCGGAATGCAAGGAGAAAAGCAAAGAGGAAAACAGAGTGAAGAAAACAGAGGACAGCAGCTGCAGTCTTCCTTCACACTTTTGGAGTACTTCCCAAAGTCCATTTTCTACATGCTATATACCATTTCAAAGCTCAGGAAGTCAAGAATCCAATGCTTCAAACCGTGTGCAATTTGGAGCTAAAATGAGGAAGTTACAGCCTTTTAAAGGCAACTGCTCCAAGCTGAAGGAAGGATTCAGAAAAGTGCTGTGGAATCAGCCTTTTGTTGCGAGATATTTCACAACACTTTTGCACAGTGCTATGGATTTCCCCTGAAGCTTCACGCCGCGATGGAAGCCAAGCACCACAAGATGGAAGTCAACTTCGCGAAGGTGTTGAATCAGCTGGTTGCTATGAAGAAATTTCGCAGCCCTTCTTGTGCACCTACGAAATCTCGCAGACCTCATTTTCACCTGCGAAACGGTCCTGAAGCTTCCCGATAGTTGTGCACCGACTCTTTTAGATCTTTTCTTCTGATATTTTTGTGTCTAAATTTCCATTTTCTCCTTGTATTCAGCCACTCATGTAATTCCTTAGCTAGGAAGTATCCAAGGAAGGGTAAATTACCTTCCTATATAAACTCTCAGGAGGACTCTCAGAGGAGGTTGTTCCATATAATCCATCATATAATATATGTGAAATTGACGAACAGAGCACTTGCTCTGTTTCTTCTATATATTTTTGTTTTCTCATTCTTTTTCTTTCTAGCCAACCAAACTTTGAGGATTTTTCCTCAGAGGATGAGAGGCTAAGCTCTTTGTCTCTTGGAGTGAAGAAAGCCGGGTAAGTTTCCTCAGGCATAAATTGGAAGTTTTGTTGTTTTAGTTTTTAATGAAGAGAAAGAGTGACCGTTAATGGTTTTTATCTTTTTAGTTAACTTAAAACGCCTTTAAATCACCTGGGCCAACACTTGGTAAGGCAAGTGATCTCCATCCATGGAGATTCACTAGTTTACCCCTTGCGAGCCTCTGGGAGGTGAGTTGAAGGTAGGATTTTCTAGAATTGCCAACACTTGGTAAGCTTTTGGACTCCAAGGAGACATCCATTAGTTATCTCTTGCGAGCTTGTGAAGGGAAATCCAAGGTTAAAGATCACCTTGAATGGCAAGTGCTAGGTGAGAGGCACGAGCCATTGCAAGTTGCATCAGTGAGAGGGATTTAGTGTTTGAACCCATTAATGGGAAGCATCTGTACAACACCGGTTGGAGAAGGAACTATATGTTAATTCTCTAATGCAAGGAAAATAAACAAGTGACCGGAACTCCCTTTTTGTATGAGGAATCTGAGCCTAGTGATCTGAAACTCCAAAAAACACTTTTCTTTGTAAGAAAAATCAGTTACTATTTTTTTGGTTAGTTTAAAACCAATCTTTTTCATTCAAACATCTTTATGTTTTCTTTTAAAGCTAACCTTGAAATGAAAAGGCACCAATTCAGCTTTGAATTGATATCATTTGTGAAGTGAAAACCCATCCCAGTGAACGATCCTAGAGCCACTATGCTATAGTAGCTTTGTCTTTGCTACCCTAGTATATGGTGTAATAGGTTATAAATTTTGTTGATTAATCCCTCAATCAAGGAGCACCAGCTGGACACGAATCAGCTGAGACACCAATTAGGCATGAATCAGTAGTGGTTCAGAGATCTCAATTTGAGAGGTTGTCTTATTAGTGAGGATTCATGTCACATCTGCATGTAGAGAGGGTTTGATCATTTGGGTATGTATTTTCATGGGAAGTCATTCATTATTGATCAGAGTATGCGCAAAAACAAAAAAACAAAAATAAATAAAAAAATAAGATAGTGCATTCTTCATTGTATCATTCTCCATCGGGCATGTGTATAGACGTGCCAGTTTGCTTTATTGAGTCTATGTGTTATATAGAGTTCGTATGAGAGCTTATTTCTAAGATTCTATCTTGGTATATATTTTGGGTGAGAGTATGAGTTGCCCATTCGATTTTTATGAGAGAGGCAAGCGATCTTTCTTTAGTATATCTGGATCCTGGTTTTATCCATCATCCCATCTATATCAGTGTGACTACTTTCCACATTTTGATGCAGGTTAACCATCACTCACTTTTCTATCTCTTTGTTTTCTTCTATCTTTGTTCTATTACTCCATTTCACTCTATCGCATCCGATTTCTTTATTTTCTCAACCTACTTGATGTTTGACTTGGGTTCAGTATCCATACTTTATTCTTGCTTATTCGATGTGTCCATTCCTTTATCATCACTTTTTGTGTGGAGACCCTTAGGTCCGCAACTCATGATGTTTTCTACATATTGCATATCATGCATGAGGGGTATGGAAGTTATATCATTGGGATTATTAAGCCTAGTTTCCTTTCGTTTCTTTCACCCTAATACCTTAGCCTACATTACGTCCTATGTCTTAAGACCACCTTGAGGCCTTGACTTCACACATTGTGCTTTACAACTCAAATATGGGCAATACTTGAGATTGGCTAGAGATTATTTCTTGGAGCATGATGGATGAGGAGCTATGATATGATTTACATTGAGGCATACTCCTCTTATCAATGATGGATTTTCAGAGGTGATGTGATCTACACTAGGGCATACCCCGCTGTAGACCCTCAATTTTGTCCTCCTAGCACATGTCTTATTGGATACTTGTTCGATACTTTACAGTAGTTCCTTGGTGGCCCATAGCTACTCACACTACTTACCTTTCTTGAGCCACCTTGGAGACTCTGGTTGAGTGATTGCCTAACCCTTTTATTGTGACCCTTGACAGTTTTGATTTAGACTTAAGATTTTCATTCCTTTTGAGGATAGTTCTTATGTATGTTTAGGTCACTTAGACAATATCCCGATCACTTTAGGACACTTAGTTCATTAGGCACCCACTTAGGCCCGTTTAAACACTTCATCGGGCTTAAATTTTATATATATATATATATATATATATAACTTTATTATTATTATTATTATTATTGCATGCATTCGATAATTACATTTATTTTGTTTATTCATTTTCATTTTTACTCTTTATTTGTTTATTATTATCATTGTCATTATTATTATTATTACTATTTTCTATTTTTTATTTTTATTTTGTTTATTCACTTATCTAATAGGAAATTGCTTAAATTGTTTAGACTCCAAAACGTGCATACAACCCCCTTATTGAATGATGGAATTGTATAATTGGGTATCTCATTTTCTCTCTCATTTTCTTTTAATCATATTTCATTTTATTACCAATTTCATGTTGTCATTAGTTTCTTCTATTTTCCTTTAATTTTTAATCTTATCTTATTTTGTTTTGCAGGAGCACCATCTTGGGGAGTACAAGCGGATCATGGGATGAATTATCCCGAATGCATTGGACCCTTTGGAGGACAGTCACCACCGGTAGAGAGGATCAACACGCTCTCACATAACGACTTCAAGATTCTGTTACAAAAGCATGGCCAGCTGGAACCTTTTAGCTCCACTTTCCTCTACGTCAAAAGCTGGGACCCATGTCAAGCATAAAGGTAATCGATTCTACTTCAGTCTATTAGGGTCTTCATTCCAATCGTCAAGTTCCCTGAGCCTGAAAGCACTTCAAACCCTGGTTTAGTATGAGTTGCTATGAGGAGCCTAAGAGATTTTTCGATCCTAAAATTTGAGGTTTTGACAGGTTTGGATATGAAGGACCTTCAAAGATCCGTCGTGGCTGAGATTTTTGGCGACATAGCGAGTGTTTCTCTGGTGAAGTTGAGTTGTAACGAGAACGACAACAATGGTGGCTAGCCATGGGCGAACGAGGCCGTGTTTGTGAAGTTCACTCCCCGCTGATCGTATCGCCACGAGGACGTCATCGCCAGCACCATCACCAGCCGTTTCGACGGGAGGTCCCACTCGAAGCCAAATAAGTATGATCTCTTCAACATAAAATCCAACGCATTGAGTCTGCCTTCGAACTGGTTTCTCCTCAAATATGGCTCCACCGGCACGATCTCCATTATTATGGTTTCTGATTCTGGCACTGCCACGCTCAGAGGTTCAAGAAAAATGACCTTGAGAAGAGAAAGTCAAGCTCCACTGGAATAGATAAGCAATGCTCCACTCCGGCGACTAATCCTCAGCCATATCAAGAAGCAGTTCCACGTCAACGAGCAAGATCGCCTCCTTGCTCTTCTCTTCAATCCCAATCAGATAGATCATCCTCTTCACCCAAATCTGGGAACTAAATCAATGCCCATGCACCGATGTCACTGTGATTGTCCAAGACCAGTTCGACCTGTGGTTTCAATAGCCCGTCTTTGAGGAGCAGACACGTGTGAGTGCACATGGGTGGCAAATCTGAAGGAGGATGATGAGATGGAAGACTTCGATGAAGACAATGATGAAGTTGACATTGAGTTCATTGACACAGATGATTTTGATGATGATGGGGATGGTGATAAGTATTATGAGAACTGAATATATGCTTTCAATCATCATCATCAATACAAAACAATGATGCGATCACTTGGATTTGGACACTTACCAAATAAGACACGGCTGCAACCTTGAGGGAATCTCCCAATGAGCCACCATGTATGCACTTTCCTTCTTACCGTGCATTAAAAATGGAAATAGAATATTCAATAGAAGGAAGGTGATGCCATATAGAAGGAAGATGCTGCCATATAAACAAGGGCAGAGAGAATACGAGACTTTTCTTTTGGGAGGACAGAGAGGACACGAGAGCAATTCTTTTGAGAGGATGCACGAAGAACTTTGAGGAGCCGACACATAACCATAAAAAAGAGAGGAGCAACCCATAAAATCTCCACAAATAACGGTTTATAGGTAAGTGTACGTTTTCAAATTTATCTTTGATTTTGTTTTGATTCATCCTTTTAGTCTCGAGTGTTTTAATGATTTTAGTTCTTTGATTTAATTAATCCTATATCATAAATTTCTTGTTTTAATTTTGATTTAGTTTTAATTTATTTTTCTTTTTTAGTTTGGATGTGTTTGTGGTTTTAATTCTTTAGTTAATTTATCCCATTAGATAAAGTTCCTTTTTCTTTATTCCAATTCGATTTAGTTTTAATTTATCTTTTATGTTTAGATGTGTTTGTAGTTTTCTTTAATTTAATTGTTTCTATTATAAAAGTCCTTATTTTTAATTTTGATTTAGTTCAATTTTAATATATTTTTTATGTTTGGATGTGTTTGAGATATTAATTCGTTAGTTTAATTATTTCTATTAGAAAAGTTTTTGTTTTTAACTTTGATTTAGTTCACTGTTAATCTACCTTTTATGTTTAGTGTTTGTTGTTTTAATTCGTTAGTTTAATTGTTCCTATTAGAAAAGTTCTTATTTTTAATTTCAATTTGGTTCAATTTTAATCTATCCCATATGTTTGTGATTTTAATTCGTTAGTTTAATTATTCATATTAGAAAAGTTCTTATTTTTAATTTCAATTTAGTTCAATTTTAATCTATCCTATATGTTTAGATGTGTTTGAGATGTTAATTCATTAGTTTAAGTATTCCTGATAGATAAAGTTCATATTTTTAAAATCCCAAATTAGTTTAATTTTAATTTAGCTATTAGTTTAAATAAGTTTGTGATTTTAATTCCTTAGTTCAAATAATTTAAGAGATAAAGTTTACTTTTTTAATTTTGGATTAACTTAGTTTTAGTTTATGATTTAATTTGAATGTGTTAGTGATCCTAATTAGTTTGATTTTAATTCGTTTTTAGTTTAAATAATCATGCTAAATAAAGTTTGTGTTTTTAATTCCAATTACTTTAATTTTAATTCGTTTTTAACTTTTAGGCATTCGTGGATCTTAATTCTTTAGTTTAAATGATTGTATCAAGTAAAGTTTGAGTTTTTAATATTCCAATAATTTTATTAAGTAGAATTTAATTTCAATTTAGTTTGATTTTAATTTATTTTATAATCTGAATGCGTTCATGATTTTAATTCAATTGTTTGATTAACCCTCTTAGGCAAATTCCATATTTTTAATTTCGATCTTAGTATAATTTTATTTTGTTAATTTATTTATTTGCTCTAGTTTAAATATATTTGTGATTTCAATTTGATAGTTTAGTCAATCTTATTAGATGATGTTGATGTTCTTAATTTAATATAGTATTAATTATTTTTAGTATTGAATGTGTTCGTGTGTTTTTTATTTCATTAACTTCAAATTTAATCCGTTTATATCCAATTTTGCAGTTGATTATAATTTTGTTTAATTAATTTATTCAATCATGTGTAATTATTTTCACGTTTTAAGTATGGTAATTTTGGCTTTGATCTATTGACATTTAATATGAGCTTTAGGAATTTTAGATAATCAATCCAATTAATTGCATGTCATTGTTTTCAAACCTTCAAGATTGTTGAACTTTGGTCTTTGATTCATCATATTTTGTTAAAATACTAATTTACCTTAATTGA